>NW_010510116.1:27169-31123 GCF_000687285.1 Phaethon lepturus
TTGAAGCTGAAGAGCTGCTGCCCTGAGGGACGTGTATTGCGATGGACACCCTGGTTTGTTATCAGTGCCAAAAACCAGCAAGTTCCAAATGTAACTGAAGGTATCATGGAGCTAGAAGTTTTGTTTTAAGTTGACTTTATTTCTTAATTGGTAGTAATATGCTAATAGCTGTAGACTTTTTCTCTCTTGTGTATAACAGAACCAGTGTGAACAGTAAGCTTTTCTTGGATCATTTTCATCAGGTCTGTTTGATGTGCTTATAATAAGCACATAAATAATAACTGATATTTTTTTTTTTTCCCCTCCACAACAGGTTGTGTTAAAAATGGTGGCGGAGATTAAGAAGATTCCTGGCATTTCTCGAGTGATGTATGACTTGACATCAAAGCCACCAGGAACTACGGAGTGGGAGTAATTAACTTTTTTCTATTGAAGTACTGTGTGCAGTCTAAATCATATCAGAAACCATTCCCAGTGTTGACATGCAGTACTGTGAAAGAGTGACTGGAGCTGCTACATCGCATCAGATTCCTCTCCTGGAGCATAAACCTGCAGTTAAGAGCTACGCTGGGGATAATAACTAAGTGGGGCTGAGGATTTGTACGGGTAAATAGTCATGGCAGCATTGCTGGTGCGCAGACAGATTCCTATTGCTTTTGCCTTCGTCTTACCGATTCTTCCTGTTTTCATGTGTTTTATTGTTAACTGTCATTTCAACGTCTCTTTGTTTTTGTACACTGTGTAAAAAGAGACAGTTTATTTACTTCTACCAACAGCATTGTTACAGCCTAAAAGTGTAAAATGAATTCTTTGTGACCAACTGCTTTTGAACGGATTTATTATAAATAAATATTTTGCCAAATGGAGTAGTGGGTACTGTTGCGTTGTGGAATTACTGTGTATCTGTTGTGTGCTGCTTAGCCTGTTCTATATTGTTTGACGTGTTGGCCCATGGCAATAACGTTGAGCTCCGAAAGAGCAATGCTAAAATATTTTGAAATTACCTCTGTCTTTCTGTACTCGCTCCCTCTTGCATCGCTCGGTAGGCGTGCGTGTTGGTAACGGGCGTGTATACACCGGCTGATCTTTAGTATACACTTGCTGCATGTATGCGTATGTCAAATTCCAGACAGTGAAGTATCTTTGTGTGCTTCTGGGACTCTGATGGAAGCGTAAAAACGGGAGTGCGGTTTGGAAGGCTGTTGCACCAGAGCTACTGGATCTGCGAATCCTGTTTCTGTCCTCCGACGCTTGCGCAACAGTCCCGTCGCAGCCTGCCGCTGCTGTGCTTTCCTTATA
Organism: Phaethon lepturus; assembly: GCF_000687285.1. Classification (NCBI taxonomy): domain Eukaryota; kingdom Metazoa; phylum Chordata; class Aves; order Phaethontiformes; family Phaethontidae; genus Phaethon; species Phaethon lepturus. The sequence continues at coordinate 28,469 of NW_010510116.1, forward strand.
CTTGATGACAGTTTATTTTCTATGCGTTTGCTTTTACAGGAATTTTTTTGTGTGTGTTGTACTTAGCTTGATCTTAAGATCATTATAGTCGTTAGTGTGGAGTCATGGTATCGGAGGTCCGTATAGATCCCTTCTGTCATTTGTATTCTGCTGTTTATGTAGTTAAGTAAGCAATAATTTGAGAGATGGTTACTTTGGACACCTGTGCTTTCCTGATGTATTGAGGCAAAGCTATTGCCATCCACCTGAGAATTTTGAGCATGTCCTGTGATTGCTGTCTGTGAAAGTAACGGTTAAATTCTGACCTGAGCAGTGCCTGCTGGGTACCTCCACCGGTGGAACCGTAACCGTGTGTCAAGGCTTATCCCTCTTAGCCCTTTTTTAAATTGAAGCAGTTGCATTTTCTGAAAGTTGCACTTTCAGCTGCAAGATTACCATAGTATTATGGGGTAAAGGACTTGTTTTAAACTGTTCAATATCATGGAGTATTTCATGGCTGTAGCTACTTACATTGCCACTTGCATAGATCTGTGAACTGGAATAATGGTTGAAAGTGTTTTTCTGTGTTCTTTTGATTGCACACATTTTCCTGTTGTTCTTACGTTTGCTGCCTACACATTATGGAAGTTGGTTTAATTTCTGATGATTGGAAATGGCTAACTTGTGTAGATTTATTCTCTTACCTGTGTCGCTGAGTGGTGGTTTTTCACTTGAGGGAGGAGATGGCATGTTACAGCCCTCTGCTCTTTGAAACCCTTTGGGGACACGCGTGCAGGAGAGCAGCAGACCATGTCTGGTATAATTTGGAGCCAGGAGCGCAGCCTCCCCCTCACAGCCCTGCTCCTGGCAGGTTTTGTAGCTTGGGCACATTAATCTTAATCGATTTTAATGTCTCAGTTGCCCCCTTTACAAAGGGGGGTGGTAATTCTCACCCACATCTATCATAACCTCTTTGAGCCCTTTGGATGAGCTTTTTGTGTGGTAAATGAAGTATTACCAATACAAATGTCTTTTATCGCTGGGTCGTGATCTGTAAGAGCTGTTGGTCAGACCACTGTAAATCAGTGTTCGCTGCGGCAGAATCTGTTACAGCATGGGTTCTGCTGAGAACAAACTTTCTTTGTGGCTTATCTCAAAAGCAAGCTCCCTACTGAAATTAGGGCCTTGGAGTACATTTTAACTTTTGGTCAGAAAAAGCTGAGGATGGTGGTTTTCATTGGTACCTCAGACGTAAAGGGAGCGATGACAAGAAGTGAGTCTCTTGGGTGTGATGTAGACATCCTTCAGCCTCTTAATGCTACAGCAGTCGTTGCTTATTGTAAGTAGGCTTGCTCCTGCTGCTGCTGCGCCGGTGTGTGTTGCCTTGACGGCAAATAGGCAAAACAGAAGAAATTACTAAAAAGTCATGCAAAGAATACACCCAAACCTTTCTCCGTTTTGACCGAGACACTTAGTTGGTCTCCGTGTAAATAAACCTGCAGAGTATAGTCCCACAGTTACGATGTAACTCGCAAGACAACTTGGGTGACGATGATGGTGCTCGTTGGGTGGGGGGTTACAGTAACTGTTGTACCTCTGACCGTGAACTTGCAGCATACCCAGACAGAAACCTTCCGTTCACTGCGTGTTGCGCTCTTGGAAGTCCTTGGGGTTGCATCTTAACTACAGGCATGATGTGTACCTGTATACTGTGTGTATACTGATGTGTGACGTACGCTTTTACCGTCTTTTAATCACCTGGGTTGCTTTCATGTCTGTAATGAAATGGAGCTTGACGGCAATTCCTGTGCTCTTTAGGAACATACTTTGGTTTTGGATTTCTTTTTTTTTGAGCCAGAAAGTTGAATATTTTAGGCGTAAAATATTGCACTATAATCAAAATGTCTTATCAAAATGAACTTTGTGATCTTTAGCCCTCCTCCCCCTGTTTGACGCCTGTGCCATGCATTGTAGACGTGGTGGGTTGTTCTTAGGAAGGTTGGTGTTATCCCAGCGGTTCTCGAGTGTTTTTATGGAATCCATGTGTATCGGACGGCCTGAAGTGGAGAGAAACATAATGCTCTGTTCACATTTCTTAAAAAATTATATTTAGCACCTAGTTTACAAACTAATAACTGTAGCTGCCCTGTACAATTGTTCACCTCGAGTCTTCAGTAAAACATGTCAGCAGTTAGAGGAATTTGTATTGGGGGCGTTCCCCATCATTCTCAATTTTTAACATTTTTTCTGCTTGTGAAATGATAAAGTACTGTGAGCCTTAATTTTTATCCACAAATAAAAATATTATGTTTGAACACTGGTGTGACTTATTTTTTAGGGCTTACGTGTAGAAGCTACGCTATAAATGGACTGTCCCTTTGGGGTTGAGAAAGCTGTTTCGTGGCAGTCATGCTTTCCGGCTGCAGACCCTCCTGGGAGAAGGCGACGTCCCTGCCGGGGCACGGCTTGTCCCTTGCCGTGTCGCAGCGCAGGACACCCCGCTGCAGAGTGATGGGGCCCTCGGTGGTACTCGCCCCGCGCGCGCTTTGTACTCATACGCTACGGCAAGTGTACCTTCTTCCTAAAAATGTGCAGAGAGCCTTTTCTGGGGCTCTGTCCTAGCAGCCGGTTAACCAACCTCAGCTGGCGCTGCCCGCGCTGGCCCTCGGGGTGCTG
>NW_010510117.1:0-9739 GCF_000687285.1 Phaethon lepturus
ACTGAGGGAGCACTCGATCCCCTCATCCGGGGAGGGATATTGAACAAGATATTGAACAAGACCGGCCCCAGAACCGAGCCCTCGGGAACACCGCTTGTGACCGGCCGCCAGCCGGATTTAACGCCATTCACCACAACTCTCTGGGCTCGGCCATCCAGCCAGTTCCTCACCCAGCAAAGAGTAAACCTGTCTAAGCCACGAGCCGCCAGTTTCTCCAGAAGAATGCTGTAGGAGACGCTGTCAAAGGCTTTACTAAAGTCCAGATAGACAACATCCACAGCCTTTCCTTCATCCGCTAGGCGGGTCACCTGGTCATAGAAGGAGATCAGGTTGGTCAAGCAGGACCTGCCTTTCATGAATCCATTTAATGCAGTTTTAGTTAGAGTCACGCCAATAAGAAATCTTCTGTTTTTTCACCAACTGCTCTTCAACCTTTTCTTTTGTTAGTTGCCTCCTCTAGTTGTGTGGTCTACAGCACACTGCTGCTAATTTAATTCTTTGGTGATGGTTAATACTAATCCGTTATTGATTCCACACCAGCTGCAATCCCTCCAACATCTCTTCTTACACACACTATCACTCTTTTGAGTAACAAAAGTAGCTCATCATCCTTTCAAGGCTGAGGATTTTTTTTCTCTACTTGGAGAGGAAGAAAACAGCAGCTTCCCACAATCCTCTGTCCTCTCTGTCAGCTATTAAACTAGGTCATCTTCCAGATACTTTCGAACTCCATCACACCAAATGACCAGCTGCCGTGTTTCCCAGATGTGTACCTCCTTGCTGGTCTTGTTCTTGCTACCTTGCTCAGAAGTCTGCAAGACTTTTAGTACAAAGTAGAGCACCAGACTTCCCAGCTCCTCTCTGAAGCACTCAAGGCTCTGCCTCACTTCTTTTCTTCAGCCATTTAGCACCTCTGACTAGATGGTAAAATAAATTCACATATACTTCCCACAAACTACCATTCTCTATGCATCCCATGGGAGCCATGATGTTTCAGAGATGAAGCCACCTCTCCCACTGGGAATATTTCTATAAAGACCTATGCTACTGCAGAACCATACAGGTGGAAGGAAAAAGTGCACATGGAAGTCTACATTAAAGTGGAAAAATTCTGTGCTGTCACATATGGAAAAGCAGTATAGAAGGCAAAACAAAAGCTCAGGGAGAAAGAGGAGCAAAGATTACCCTCACTGAGACCTTTGCATATTCCCTCCATCTCTTCATTTTTTTCCCCCCAGTTTCGCAGGAATCTGTGAAAGATTATTATGCACCATCATTGGAGTGACTGTAAAAAAAGTACCAGTGCGGAGTTCCTTAGGAGAGGCAGGGCTCAGTATTCATTTTTATCCAATTTAAATGCAAAACAGGCTAAAGTCTAGCACTGACCATGACTGCCACAGGGAATGGTACCTTCCACAGAATGCTCACTGGCATCATGAAAATCAGAAGTTACATTCAGTTACAATAATTTCAAGTACATCTGATACTTCACAGAGATGAGGAATACTTCTCTCTTCAAATGACTCTCAGGCAGGTAGAGTAAGTTAATCGGTTACAATTTTTATGTTTGTCTTTGTCTTTTGTAATGCTGCTATGGATTGCCAGTTTCAAAATTCTGATTAATCACTACAGAGACTACATGCAAAAAAACCCACAGCAAGTCATAAATTAATTAGAAGGATTATCCAAGTGGAAAATATGATCCCAGATATTATTGAATCATATCTCTCCTTACATATTAAAAAAAAAAACAAAAAACAACCCAAAACTTTTGTAAACAGATGTGAACAGAAGCAATGGCCTAATTTTTACAGGCTTTTGTGGGGCAGGGGGAAGATGTGCAAAAATTTGTAATTCCCTGGCAACATAAATTAGCAAAAACCTACAGAGAATAATGCACTTTAGTCCTAAAAAGCCTCAACATGCTTTCCCTATAGTTTTATAACTCCAAACAAGCAAATACCAGTGTTTGTTAGAAATGTCAGTAGTTAGCTTTCAGAATAGTAGGAGTCATTGTTTTATCTTATAATGGAAATAAGCAACTCCAAACTCCTAGAACTGCATTGTGCCCAAGTATGCATGCCCAAGCGGCTAGGCAAAAATTTGGCATCTCACAGTTTATGGCCATTAGAAAGAAAACATTAAGAGTCCAGGACTTCTATTTATTTACAAGAATACAGTCCTCATTCTTGGTCACCAAAGGATCCCTTAAACAAGACAGACAGTCTCTAGTTCACCACTTGCAATTCATCACAATTCCCAGTCCAGTGAAAAAGCCTGAGTTATTTCGGGTTAAACATCAAAGCTGTTTACATTCTGCTGATGTTTCCTATGTAACTCTTCCCTCTTCTTCTACCCAATCTAGTTCACCTACTTAGTTTCTTACTCTCAATATTTTCATAGCAATTGAGAAATGCTGAAGATGGCCAAAAGATGCGAAGCTGCATTTTTACGAGAAGATTCGAATCCTGATGAACCATGTCATTTTAACAGCCAAGGTTTTATTAAAGCACCAAATATTAAGATTTACCTTTCTATCATAACAAGTGACAACTTTATTATAAACAAAATTCTACTGAGGCAGCAATGGGAAAAAGAATAGAAGGAGGAGCAGCAATACTGTGACTACAAAAATACAGTGTGAAACGTTAAGTCGGACAGTAAAGTAATATCCCACGTTAGCTATACCTCATTTCCCTTCTACATCAATCAAACATGAAAACCACCAGCAAAAGAGTAAGGGAGACTTCGTATTAAAAACTGGTAACCAGGAATCCCAGTCAGTTGATCAGCTTAGTGAAAACTTTCAAGTTTAGAGTAAATTTTTCCATTTGGTTTAACTAAACTCACAGTGGTATATGATGGAATGTTTAAAAACCAAGATGCTTCACCAAATCACAACCTAATCACACCAGTGCAGATTCTGCCACCAACTTTGACAGACCACAGTATTACGATTGGCTCCACTTCAATGCAACCCTTTGAACAAGAATGGAATACTGACTCTTTTGTTTATCCATCAGTAAGATAAACAGCTCTGACAGCCTATTATAAATACACCAAAAAATACATTCTGAAGCTTTTATACAGTTGGACAACATTAAAACCTCAATTTTTTTACAATATTTTATTAACCATGTTGTCTTTCTACTTCAAATAAAAACTTGGTCTCACTGTCTAAAACCATTTAAAAGCTGTTGTTCATTACATTGCACAAGAATTCATAACAGCAAATCTTAAGAGATTTGTACAAATTTGACATTACCGTAAGAATCCCATTAAGCAACATTTCTTTGTATTCTAAAGGACTCTGGAGCAAGAGCCTCCTAATACCAACACGATAAAAGAGTGTTCTAGTTTTCAGAGATGCATTCAGAAGAGAGGTACAAATAAGATGGATCTAAACCCCAAATGCTAAAGAAAAACTGCAAACAGAATTTATAACAGCTGATAGCTCTTCCTAAAAGAAACACATCTAAGCCAACTGCTAATGTATTTGCAACCTAATTGCTGATACACATTCATATGTATATGTTTTCATTTGCATCTAAACATTCTTCCAGACAATCTTTAATAAATATATATATAAAAAACAACTTTTTCGTACTGGTCACTTTGTATTTGCATTCTTTAATGCCTCTAGGACAGATTTTCAGGTTTTAGAGCTGATCCACTATGAAAAGTAAAATGAAATTCAGCTTTTCCTGAAGTAGTCCAATTTAGCTTTTCTTCAGCATTTCAGTTGGAGTTCCATATTCAAGATTATTTCTCTTACTGTATAGCCAAAATGTAAAAGTACTTCTTGTTGGGAAAAAATGTCCTTAATGGTACGTTCATTACAAAAATTTTAGAAATTCCTGTTGGGACTAATTTCAAAACATTTTCTACACATTCTACATTTTGTTACTAAATGATTACAGACACACACTCAAATAGATATGTAGTATATACCTCAGAAATGACCAGTTTTGCTTTCTCATTTGTGCTGTACTAATTCTTTGCCTTAAGCTTGTCCTGTCAGCCACCCAGGACCATTCAGAGCTCCCTGTTAGCTATGTTCTCTTGTGATCAGCTTGTCAGAATAGGCAGACACATGAGAACCATCAGCACGCTTGTAAGTATTACAGGTTTTATGTTCACTTATACGTTACAAAAAACAGTTCTTCATTTCTGCTGCTTTACACCTACACAATTTATAACAATTAATATTAATTATTAATATTAAGATTTGAATGGTTCTACAGAATTCCTTACGTCTTCACACCTGGCCTTGTTTGTGTTTTGAAGCTGTTCCGAAATAAGGGTGCCTTACTGCACTGTTACACATAAAAGAAAGCAATAGGTATATCCTAACAAAAGCTCCAATGTGAGGTAACCATTCTGCAAAAGGAAATACAAAGTTAATGCCGCATGGCACAGACAACAAAGCAGTATTCCAGGCTGCCTGACCACATGTGCTATCAATGAACATATATTAGGGCCAAATAATGAGAACACCTGCAATTTCTAACCACTGGATCTGGCTTTAGCCAAAAAAAACATTATCATTCATTTAATGTATTTTTAAAAAGGTTCAGTAGGAAATGAAAGTCAATAATCACTTTGAGGATCTCTTAGTACGTCAGGGAGGAACACAGCAAGTACTCACACAAAACAAGACATGCCGTACTAAAGACTATCTCCTGCAATTAAAACACGGATCCACAAGTCTTGTCCACTACTTATCGCCTTTCAGATCCGCAGCTCCTGGCAGTTACCAGAAAGTTATGTTCTTACAAGCAGTAATTAAAAGTAAGAATTAACATAGTTAGAACAATAACAGAATAGGCAAATATCAAAGACATTCTTCATGACAAAGTCTAAAGCAAAAAGGTTTCTACACAATAATGTTCAGGGTACAGTGCTCTCTTAAAAGGTACAAGAAATACTATTGCCTAAAATGCGTGAAAAACTGTCGTATCACAAAATCAGAAGAGGAAGATTCTTGATGCAGTGAGACAGAAAAGCTACAACTAGCAAACTTCACAGTAAAGCTTTGTGCTTTACAGGGATACAACAGTATTGCTTCCTCCATTCCACACTTTCACATTCAGAGTAACAGATATAAAACACCACTTTACAGCAAATTCACTTTGTCTTGAGCAAATAGTCTCTACTAAGCAAAGTAAATGCCTACATTAGCCTGCACATAGCGCCTGTACATGGCACCGCGGCATGCACACATTTACTGCCCAGCAAGTCATTGCACAAGTTACATCACGTTTTTCCTCACTTACATGAGGGGAAATACTTGCACAAGGAATAAAGTGGACAAGTGTAGTCTTCAGCAACTGAAGTTTCACACAGTCAACAACTCACTTCTCAGGCCTCGCTAGAACGAACTTAATGCAGAGTAAAAGTTTCAGTGAGACTGCATACAAAGAATACAAACCTTGGCAAAAAGTTAAACCAGCTTCATAAAATACATCAGCAAAGCATGTAGTGCTGGAGGAGGCAAAGAGATACAAAAGCAGTGTTTTAACTGCCAGAGATGCACCAGTAAACTCCCTCCTCATTACGGTATCATCAAGTTAACAGATGGCAAAGCATTAACCAAACAAGAGGGTGTTGAGAACTGCTACACAGAACATAGGAGGCTTTACAAGATACCAGCAGATGTTCTTGACTTTGTCCAAAAAAAAAAATGCAATCACCTATACATCCAAAAGGAATCTCACTATCTCAAACAAGAAGATGAAAAGGCATCAAGCTAGATTTAAAAAAAAACAGGGCTCACTGGTATCACAGGCAGCCTCCAGCAATATTTTGAATACCTTAATGTTAACTCCCTTTTCACATTTATCTGGATTTCTGTTTTATGCTTTGAAAGACAGAACTATCCGCATGCACATAAACTCAGACTCCTTGCTCTTTTGATACAGTCCAGAGCAAGATGGATTTTGAGAAAATAAAGAAACTGAACTGAAGATGAAGACTCAAACTGATTTGACTGGAAAAAGTAACCAGGGCTGTAACCAAAGCCATGTTTAGCAGAGGGACAGAATGGTAGAGTCCCCATGCACGATGCTGGACACAAGATACTGGGTATATGATGCTGGACTTCCCAGTGCTACACGCAGATTATGCAGAAGCAGAATAACTACAAGCAACATACAGACCGTTGGATTTATGAAATCAGAAATAAATATTGAGGAGACTCTCACGGTTCTTCCTAATAAAAGCCAAGCTCTGAACTACCTATTTCATCTACTTCAAATACACAGTCTCACTGCTCCTGCTCAGCTATTCCCACCACATGCATTCCCAAAAGGTGAGAAGTTCTTCAGTTTTTCTACAAATTCTACCTCAAGAGGCAGTGCCTCGATTAGGCATTTAAGAGATACTATGAAGAGCTACCCAAAAAACTCCAAAAAACACAGAAAGCATGCAATTGGTAACCTTTGCTTTATTTCTTTCTGCAAATAAAATTCTTCCTCGGAGAGAAGGGCTCTATACTAGTACAGAAAAAACTGTAACAAAAGAAATGTTTATACACTGAGATCCCTGAAAGATTTCTTGTAGCGTAACACTGCTGACAAATACTCATTAGAAAGCTCTCCTCCCCAAAAAAAAGGCTCAAAAAAAGTTACAGTGGTTAAGAAAGAAAGTGTAATTTCTAGGTCACTATATAGTAACACTGGTCTCAATTCACGCTTCTTAATCGAGAAAGTTACATACTGAAGCTGTCAGTAGCAGATGCTCTGCTTTTACTTTGGAAAAACGCCTATACTGGGGGGGAAATGAGCAATATTTTATGTCCCACACATAAAAGCACTACAACAAGCTCTGGAATGTGTGCAGCATGTCCCGCAGCTCCCATATTATTCAGTAATGGCATGAAAGGAAGAAATACTGATGTTTACAGCAGCATTAAGATGACCTGAACAGTTTTAAGAAGGGGACGATAGCATTCCCGTCTTATAACTTGCAATGGAAACTAAACCACAACGAAGTTAAAGGAACTTGCTACAACAACTCACTGGGCACAAAGAAAAGGCAGAACATACCCATGCAAACCCAATCCACTATGCCACATTGCCCCTGTAAGACAATGAAGTAACAAGCATCCCCCAGGACAAGGGTCAAGGCCAAGCACTGGGACACCCAGAACTCTAGCAAGTAGACAGGCAAAGGGATATGCAGCAAGTAAAACACAATTTGTCTGTTTTTCACTCACATTTAGCTCTTAAGAGGCATTAATATTGATTATGCTCTTCCCTATCCTGTTTTAACAAAACAGTTGCATTTGTTTTTTCTTCTTTGTACGTTTCAACACAGACAACACAACAGACAGAGCACAGGTGGCAGGGAATAAAAATACCTGAAGAAAACAGCTAACATCAAGAGCCGAGAACATGGAATTTTAGTGCAAGAATAGAGACACCACTGTAGATATTTCACTTGAGGGTTTTTTCACTGAAGTGCCTTCTCAAATCCAGGCCAACAAGAAACAGGGAGCTCTGCAGTCCAAGCAGGCAGCTGCACAGCAGAAGGCAGTGTGGAGGGGCAGAGCCTTGTCGAGGGCAGAGCACCACTGGCAAATCCCCACAGGCATTTCTTTTGCTGCAGCTTACCTTCCTACCAGCAGCAGCCAAGTCCTTGGAGGAAAAACATGCCTAATCAAAAGAAAACTTGGATTCTCCAATATTTCAAAATGTTATCAGGAGTTTATAACACTGAACTCGATACTCCTGCTGGCACATTAAATAAAGTATAAAATAAGAAATGCCTGGTGAGGGTTATCAACATTCCCCCTCATACCACAGGCATGAGACTTGCATAGGCAAGGTGTGGCTTCAAACCACAGCAGGAGAAAGTTACATCCGGATATTAAAAAAAACTCTGGTTCAGCATCATCAAGCAGATTTACTTAGTGCTGGTTCTATTTCTCAATACACCTGAATCAAAAGGAGGAGGGAAAAAAGAAGCACTTGACCACTTAATAAATCGGCAAATGGTGCATCCAGTTAAAGATGTACGCTGATAGAGACTGGAAATCAATGGACTGATAAAAATTACTATTACTATAAATAGTACAATAAATAGTACAATAGTATAAATACTATAAATTACTATTACTGTTTAAAACATTCTCAACAAGAAATACAAGGAAATTTAAGCAGCTAGAAAGTGAAGCTTTGTAAAAACAGTTACAGAAGTAGAAGTGATAGAAACGATATACATTCATCCTGTACCAGCAAGGCTTGTGGACAATTAGAATACTGGGACAATGACTAAACCATTTGTGAAGTCAGAGCATCCAAGCAGCACCGTCTAGAGAAAACAATCATCAGTAAAGTGGCAAGAGCAATCCAGACACTAATTATTCTGTAAAAGTAATTTTTGTCCACAGAGAAATACTGTAATGAAAGAATGGGAGACAAGAAATGGACATCACTGTACTACAGAGTGAACTGGAATCATGGAAAATAAGCGGCACAGGGAATTGCACAAGTAAGTCTCATCAATCAAGAGCAACCAGCTTTATTGTACGGTTTTGAAAGGATCGGATGAAGGGTAAAGCAACAGATGTACTATCTGAATAATAGTAAAATATTTGATAAAAATCTCTCTCAAGACTCTTACTCTCCAAAATCAACTCAAATTGTCTTGGACAGGAACACTACGATGTGACCTGAAACCCAATGACTAGTCATAATAAAAAAAGTGAAATGCCTAAAGCAGAAAAGAAAAATAAATAAATAGATAAAAAGATGAGCTTTTCAAGGGCTTTTCAAGGGCTGGGAAACCCCAATGGACCCACACTGAAAAATGCTGTATCAATTTAGACTGATGTTCTCCGAAGTTAAAGTGATAACCAGCAATGGACTGCAAGTCTTGATTAGTGGGATACTGCAGACTGAAATTAGTTCTGATGCTATTCAGAAACAGAAGCAGGACTAAATATGTTCATGAGATCCACAGATGGCATTTGCAGGTGGTAACAAACTTTGCAGATAAATTGCAATTGCAGTTGGTACAAAACAGTAGTAAGATGACCTAAAGTGATTAAAAACTGACCTCAGTTTTTTTAAACAGCAAAATGAAGATTTTAAGTGCGTAGAGGGAAGGGACAAATGGTGGGAAGAGATCAAACTGATAGATATAGAAAAAGAAAATATTAAACATACTTTTATTTTAGAGAAAAAATTTCAAGAAAAAAAAAAAAACCTGAGGCAGCTCAGTTCAGAAGGCAAAACCAAAAACCATTCTACAGTATACTATCTGAATACACAGCTCCGGAGCACGCTACAGAGAAGACGACCTGTATATACCTCATCAATAAAACTCATCTAGAGAACGTCCTTCATTCCTGCAAAATCTGCATCAGGAGCAACCGAGCTGATTTAGAGTTTGTCTCCTACAGCACCCACATACATCCCACTACCCTTCCAAAAAGTCGCATAGAATGGGCTTACTACAGACCTTGTCGCCTTCTAGCCAAACCTAGAGTTAATTAACGCACCAGTCTCAGCCACCATGATATAGTCAGATAAATATACCATGCTGTACACAATTTAATACAATTATTCAAAATACAAATGCCACAAAATTTCACTCATCCCCATTAAGAGACTGAGAAAGCGATTTCCTAGCTTCTAATTTTCATGGCCACATACAGTCTACGGGGCGGGGCGGGGGGGGGGGGGGGGTAAACACCCAAAAAACCCTGAAAAGTTTTTTTTTTTTTTTTTTTTTT
>NW_010510117.1:9770-20084 GCF_000687285.1 Phaethon lepturus
GCCTGAAAAGCTTTTTTTTTTTTTTTTTAATGTACAAAAGCATTTGGGGCAAGGGGACAGCAAACAAGTGAAAAAAACAACCACATACTTCTGCACTTTTTTCCAAAGGCAGTAAAGCTTCTCAGCTTTGCTGAAGTCAGTCAAGTTTAATCACTAAAACCAAAGGTTGATTTTGGTTGTAAACTACTTAGAAAATGATGACAGTATTTAAAAAGCTTCCTCATTAGGTCACTGAGAAATTATTAGTATTTGTAAAGCACTTCATTGTGCTTTATTACAGCTCCAAAGTGCCACACCAAGGTTCAATTTTGCAAATACAGCTAGCTTCCAATCAACTTCATGGAAAAATGTTACTGACAGTGGATGCAACACTAGATTAATGTTGTTATACTTACCAATCAGCCAGCAGGGCTTCAGAGAAAACACAGGAAATTGCATATAAATATTGCTGTGTCCCATTTTGTATGTATTTCTAAAGTTAGAGCATGAAAGTGTTAAATATTTTTGTTTTCCATTAAAAACACTCTTTACATGGCAAGGCAATTAAGTTATTTTGGCATCCACTCCACATAAAGCAGCTGCTCTACAGTATGTTTTACTTTATAAAATATCTTTAATCAGCACACTGACTAGTTCTGTCATTTATAATTAAGGAGGTAAATGGCAGGTGCAGCATTAATTAGTGAAATTGAAGTCTCTATGCAAGACATGCAGTCATATCAACTTAATGCTTCCTAGCAATAGGAATGATTGCTAACAGCTTTGCACCACAAACTTGACTAGGGAAGACCATACGGAGAAAGAGGGGCATTTACAACACAGTTACATTTCTGTTACTACAATCTTACATTACCAGATTCATTTCTTAAACTCTTCCTCCAAAAGTAAGAATAGACAAATACTTCAGAAGCACAAAAGCCTACCCTCTAAGCCATCCTGTGCAAGTCTTTGTTTCTGCCTTACAAACAACAGGAGGGGCAGGGGGCAAAGGTACAGATCAAGAGGTAGGCAAAGTGGTTCTCTTAGTTCAAAAGATTTTCCTAGTCAACAACTAAGAAACAGCCTAGCCCAACATTTGGAGAAATGCTCACACTCATAATTTAAAAATGGACTGACTGTTGTTGCAATCCCTTACCAACATGAAAGTAGGACCACCAGTCCTACAATCACCCTCATAACAATTCTGTGATTGCCACCATAAGAGGTTATGGGTTTTTCTGGAGAACACCCATAGTCTGTGAGTTAAATGAAATTTCTCCTCCTTTTTAGAACTGCAGAGGTTATTTTGCCTTGAAGGACTTCTAAAAGCTATTTACAAATCTTCAGAGCGTACACATTCAGCAAGAAGTCACCCTCAACACCAGTACTATGTAGCGCTGGGTTCTCAGCAGACCACATCCCAGGGTGGTGCATTCATCATTTCTGTGTTGACCTGTTCTTCAGAGTCCCCAGGCACCACCTCAGCATGAAAAACTGTTCATAAAAACAAGTGCAGTTGGTGACACTAAAATAATTACAGTGTTCATGGGCTCATTTGTAAACTAATAGTCTGCTCATCTCCAAGCAAATGCTCTCAGACACTTTATTGGTTTTGGCCAAACAAAGGTTGCAATTTGAAAGAAGCCAAGAAGCCTCATTTTTGCATTACTTCAAGGCAAAAAGGTTAACCCTTCCGATTGCCACATTACATTTCAAAAACAACCCAAAAATGTGTGCTTCAGAAGTGAAAGCACATCAGTACATCAAACAATACATTTAGTAATACAGTAGTAGTAAGGAGCCTTATGCATTTCTGCCTAAACTCACACGGCAGATTCCCACACCTGTCTTAAATAGAAAGCAATATAAATACCAGGCAAAGCAACCACACCCTGCACTGTGAATAGAAGATCAGCTGTAGACCTCTGTAAAATACCGACCTCACAAATATCATACAAGGCATTGGATTGATTTGTGCCTCAATTATGTTAAATGAATATTTCTTCAGTGGGTAGATAGTGCCTTCCACATGCACAGAAACAAGCACTTCCAAGACAAACTATAGTAGATAAACAGCAGCGGATGGAAGGCAAAACTTATTTGTGTTTTTCTTTCAGTGCTAATTTTGACTTAAAATTGAGTCTTCTGGGAAGGAACACAATCCCTAGCTGTGTGCAGTACCCCCTGCCTTATGAAGCAGAACTGCTACTGACTCACAAGCGAGTTACTCATCCATCCTCCTTCTGACAAGCAGAAAAAGTACATGACCACGGCTGACAGAAGAGAAAACAAAGATTCAAACAGAGGGCTTCAGGAGGGATAAGGAGGAGAATTTAGAAAACAAGGATACTGTGATAAAGACAATTTGTTATACTCTGCAAGAAGACACAACAACAATAAACCACTTTTAACTAGGCTTGTAATTCTGTAAATGAACCAGTAAGGAGTGCTGCACAAATAAATAAAAAAGACCACCATTTACAAATACCACAGTATTTTGTTTGAAAATGCACAATGAGACAGTGCAATTTCAATAATATTTTTAGGCCTTTTCAGGTTAGGCACAATCAGCATGGATATGAAACATGATTTGAATGAGCAGAAAAGAACTTAGGAAGAAGAAAATGCTTTGCCTATAAATGGGAACAAGCACCACTAGGGAACAAACTTCAGAGAGTACACATGGGGGTTAAACAGAACGTACCCTCCCAGACAGGTGCAGCTCTCAGCTGAAATATTTCAAACAGCGTAAAAATGTGAATACTGCTATCACAAACAATTTCAGTTCCCAGGCAGGTCTAAGACAGTGATATTCATATAAACTCTCTGAGAAGACAGCAGCCATGCCCTACCATATGGTCTGGCACAGTTCAGCATATGGGATTGGTTGTGATTGTTTTCCTTTTCCCAAAATTAGCATTAAAATATAAGTGATAGCTTCAATTAGAAGTGAAGGAACCTGAGCTCAAAATATTAAATTAGAAGTAATCCAATGCTCTGAGACAATGTAGCCAAGAAAAAAATTACAGTTTGTTAGAGGGTATAAATATAATTAAGACTGAGAAAAGAAATGAACACGTAAATCAATTCCTCCACTAGCATTGCACCGAGCAATATTTACTACCAATGTGCATAGAGAGAGAGATGTTTATGGCATACTCACAGAACAGAATTAAAATAACATTCCCCAGTCTGTCAGTTCATATCAAAAAAAAGTATCAAAGAGGCTAAACCACCTTCTGCCATTCAAAACGCTTCA
The DNA here is from genome assembly GCF_000687285.1 of Phaethon lepturus. NCBI lineage: Eukaryota > Metazoa > Chordata > Aves > Phaethontiformes > Phaethontidae > Phaethon > Phaethon lepturus. The sequence continues at coordinate 13,009 of NW_010510117.1, forward strand.
TTAGATAAGGTGGCTGCAAACAGGTAAAACAACTTGAAAAAGTCTGCTTTATGATTTAACTTACTATGTCTTAACGCGAGACTTCTACTTTTCATTACGGTTCAGCTTCCTTTCATGAATACCATGAGATCCATGGGTTGCAACTCTAAATGTATTCTCTACCAAATGGTGGTGGATCATTTCATATCACATCATCAATACCAATTGGTCATGTTTTGTATCATTGTATGTACATATCACTGTGATTCACACTGAATGATTTGGTGGAAGCTGATTACAATGAGATAGCATTCCAGCTCTACAGAGAGTTATGTTACATGTTGTACCCAAGTACATCGGAACACAGTTAAAAGGTATGTCTTACTTTCCCATCCAAACCGCATAGCTTTCAGGGAGTTGTGGAACAAAAAGCATGGATCTTCCAGTATCAACATCTACTGCTCCAAAGCAGCCTGCTTCAGTTACTCCAAAAGTCCAGTGAAAGTAAGATTCCTAGGTTAAGACAAAATATATTCTTAAAAGAAAACCCTCACTTCTACCAGCTCTAAAAATACACTACAGTACATACTAATTCCCACTTCCATGTATCTGAAAAAGATCTCTCTTACTTTTGGACAGGGAGAAGTGGTTTAGGTCTAAAGCTCTTCAGACCAATTAGTTTTAGGTTACAATAATACAAATCCCTTTGCTGGCAACTGGAAAGGATCAGAGATTAATGAGCTATCATAAGAAATAAACAGGTCAACTCAGCACAATAAATATACACCACAATAAAAAAAAACATTCTTACAATGGAGAATTAGGGAATGTAGTATTAGGAAGAAACAATCATGTCACATGCGACAAGGCAAAAGCAGAGTGCAGATTCACTGGGTTGTGATGGCAGAGTGCTGAAGTGAAGACCCAGCCTCCCCCAGAGGCCTTTCTTTAGCCAAGAGTTATTTTATGAACAAGCAAACAAATAACAAAACACCTAACAATACAGAGATTAATTTTGCTAAGGACAGACATATGCTCCGATACCCTGAAAGGTGCATCTCCTCTAAAAACATAACTACATTAAGATATGTGCTATCTAGATTAGTGCATCTCCTCTAAAAACAGACCAATAACTACATTAAGATATGTGCTATCTAGATTAGAATTTATTGGGTTTGTTTCTTAATAACATACAACAGCTCAATTAAATTCACAAAACAAAGTACTGTAACAGCCATCCAAAGCACACAGCTTTGCAGGGATACGCATAGAGTTCGGTTACACCAACTTTCCCAAAGACTGAGTTCAGCATGACATAAACAAGTTATTAAGTCCTATCTGTGACACAGAACACATGGATACTTAAGGAAGGGTCTAATTTGAGAAGATACATGTTGTAAATTCTAAGATACATCCTGCTTTGTGGAATACACTATTTATAAAAGCTTGAAATATGCTTTTCTATGCATTAGTTCAGTTTAGATCCACTGTAACGTGTTTCACTACAGAAGGAAAGTTATTTTTTGGGTTACAGACAAGACTGAAAAAACTAAGAAATATTCCATTGCCGTCTTTAATATTACATTAAACACGATAGGCAGTAGCGCCTTGAACAGGTTTATGCCCTTTAAACCAAATAATGAGCCTTGCATACTAAAGCACTGAAAGAGAGAGTAACTCGAAGCTAAAGAGGCAATGTTACAAAGAAGCCAATTTATTTAAGTGAAGCAAGGCAATGCGCACATGAGAGATAAAGGGAAAATAATTAAAAATCATTTAAAAATTCATGCAGTTAAAGTGACAGTTTCTTAATTTGATTTGAAGTTTTAATTCAGCTTTTACCTGGCGAAACACGATACCAGTATCAGTACAGTATCTCTGGGTTTCTTCTCCACCCTGCAGCAGAACAACCGAATTCTTCTGGACATCCTTATTCTGTCTCAGGCGATCACACAGTCGTCTTCTATTCAAGGCAAAGAGCGCTACAGGCACTTTCAAGGTCTCATTCCCCAGCCAAAAGGAGGGTCTAGAAAACATTTTTTTTTAATTGACAATTAATGGAAGGCAAAGACAGTGGTTAGCATGATCCAGACGCGCAGTGTTTGTTACTTTAGTCTAGAACAGAAAAGGAAGTTGAATTAAACTCTACAAACAAGATGCTAATCACTCAAGGGGAAGAGATGCTGTCTCGAGCGACGATCAAATATTGCACATCCGAGTATCAAAGGAAACAGACAGCAGCAGGAGACAGGGCTGGCTGCAGCTATGGCCCACAGCATGTCACTTGTTATACTCCTTTACGTAAAGCAACATGAAAAGTAGATGCAGAAAGCAACAACAGCCTAGGTCAGCTGAGTAAAGGCAAAACAGGAGAGAAGAAAATGAGTTCTGAGTTACTGAAAACAGAAGTGGAAGGTTACATTAAGTCTGGCAACCTTCAACGAGTCTTTCTAGGAAACGTTCAGTAGCTGAAACAGGGACCGGAGAGAAAAGATGACAGCAGACTCAGGACAACAGCATTTCCCGTACTCACACAGCATCTGCAAATTTCTTTTCTATGTATGTATGCTTATCCTTGCATGCATACAAGCACCTTCAGCAAGTGAGTGAACTCATACATGTGGCCATAAGAGGATGTCCTGGGTACCAGCAACCTCCTGCTACATATCACCACCTGCCCGTAAGGCAGCACAAACAGGCTGAGGCAGCCCAGAAAGTTTCTGAAAAATTGTACTCAACAGAGCTGCAACTGGGAGAATGCAGTTTAAACGTAGAGAGCTCTCTCTTAAGAGAAACTAGTTATTAATTAATGTAAGGTGTTTTAAGTACTGCAAGAATATATTGCTGATTCGTTCACATTTGTTATAGGTCCATACTTGCACCTTTTGGACCTTTACCAGTAGAAGTACAGTAGCTTGTTGTACAGAATTTTTTTTTTTTTTATATCAGATGAGGAGAGAAGAATCTAAGAGCATTCTGGGTGTTTTTTTTAATGCTTAATATAGCACAGTTGTGCTTTGGAGCTTCAGTATTATAGATTAATACTGTTTTATCAAAAAAATCCTACGATTGAAGTCCAGTTTGTCCCTCCACCTCAGCCTCTCTCAATTTATTGAAGACTGACTGGTTAGATGGTCATTTTCTATTAGATATGCTTCTAGAGATGACAGAAAGGTGCAGTTAAATTGTTACTATGTTAAAATGATGAGAAATTAACCACCAAGGGACTTAATCTTAGAGAAGCAGAGTTCTACATTTTAATTATTATATGGTTTTCCTAGGCAATCTGAAAGGTAACCTTTGATTTATAGCTGCATAAAGTAACCTCCTGAAAGACTTTATCAGCATCAGAAATGTAAACCCTATAATTTCTTACTGCAGACACAGCATGAAAGAGCTAATAAAATATTTTATTTTACTTGTTTATAACTACTTGATATAGTAGCATAAGTAATTTTAGAAGGTGAAAGGCTGCTCTTGCTAATACAATTTTCAAACTATCTGCCTAGGAGTTCAGCTGATGGTGCACAAAACCTAAATGTGTTTATTTTTATTACTCCCCCCCCCCCCCCCCCCCCACAGCACCATGGCAGGTGGTCATTACAAGGGCTACAGACTACCTATTGCAGCACATCAGCATAGCATGGAAGCACAGCATAAGCTTTCATTTTGGGGTACCTGTACCTGTAGGAAGAATGAATCAAGTTCATACAATCCTAGCAAAAGCTACTGGAAGTTTTAAACCAGATAGCAAATCTTAAGTTAAATATGGATAAGGCTTTTTGGGTGCAAAGCTGTGCATCAGCAACTCAGCAATGAACAAGGGGTTGAAAACGCTGCTATCCAAGCAAGATCATCCGCTGGAGGGGCCTGGAAATCATATGCTCACCTTATTGCAAGTATAAAAGGGAAGAGAGAACATCATGAGATACCCTTCTACCATAGGTTGCTCTCAGATCTTTGTACCTGATGATTAAAAAAAAAAAAAAAAAAAAAAAAAAAAAAAAAAAAAAAAAGGCAGAGGTTGTAGCACAACCTGTCTTATGTTTTGCTTCAAAGGAAGGAAAAAAGTCACCTTAGTTGTAATTTTACCCTCTTCACAATCTTTTTCTGCTGTGATTAAAAAAAAAAAAAAAGGGACTTGGACCTCCCTCCTTCTCCAGGCCTATTCCTACACCCTAGAGCTCGTAGGAAGCTGCTACAAAGGCACGTTTTCATCTCCATTAAGTTTACTATTAATGCTTTCATTGCGCTTAGAACCTTTGACAACCAAAATGAGACTCAAGGAGAAATACTGATGTCAGTCAGCAATTCCTATTAGTAGCCTCACTAAGCTACTTCAAGAGTGTCTTTTACTGGGATCTTAACACTCCAGCTGAAATCCATTCTGAGGCAAAATGATGGTTCTTCTGCACATTTTATCTAAGCCCATGGCAAAACTGTGTTCTTCTTTATATATAATCAATCCCCCCCTTTCCCTGCTTGAATTTGATGTCACAATATTCATCAACAGCAAAATTTGGCCCTGTACAGTTGTTTTAGACTTGCACAGTTTTTTCACAGGCGTGGCCTTCGTCTCCATTTTAAGGCTGCTGTAACAGTCACAGCAGCTGAGCATGCTGAACCCCACAGCAAGGGCTGCAGGACACAGGAGGGCTGGGCTGAGTGTTGTTGCAAATACTGCTCCGTTCCTCAGGTACTCTGCTGAGCACTCATATTCATGCCTTGGACTGTACGAGCTTGCCAGGCAACAGACCTACTTTCACAACTGAAATTCTGCAGAGAAGACCAGCTAGGTTTCAGAGAGTACTCAACTTAGAGAGGTCTGCTTCCTCCACAGCCTTTGTTCTCCTGCAAGCACTCAGGTACCAAACCAACGGCACCCCCACAGACGGGCTAACACCACGGCAAGACACCCACAGGTGCTGCTTGTCCTGCAGAGGCTGGGTGACTCCGCACGCATGAGCCCAGCACGAGCTCCCCACAACTTCTGCACAGAGGTCTTTTCAGAGACTAGCACTGACAAAGGAATTTAAGTCTTACAAAAACAGTATGGCTGTACACCTGGCTTTCTATTGCAAACAATGGTTTGGGAAGAGAACTCCCACAGTACTCAAGGTCACAAGAGAAGTCTTCACACACGCAACTTGTTGTGTAACCGTTGCTCTATTGCGACCATTGCTAAGAAATACATGGCAGGTAAGGAGGTTATGGCTGGCCTGGTCTTTTTTCCATGTTCCTTTCAGCCAAACTGTTACAAACCTCCATGACTACGCGGTACTGTCTATGCCATGACTATTATTAAGCACTTTTTCAGTTTCAAGTATAAGAAGTCATCACTATGCCACTTGTCATAATTTGAGCAGGTACATGTATATATGCAAATGCCTGCAAATAGACATGCAGTTACAGTGGAATCAGTGTAAAATTGTCTGTTATTTACCTCCTAACAATACTACAACAAAGTTTTTTCTAGAGAGGGAATTACAAGCTTTCAATTTTGGTCCGTGATCTCTAATCCCTCGGTTTATAAAACACAAGATACACAAATATCAGAACTTAATTAGCACAATACGTTGGCTGGTCCTTCAAGGTCTGTTTCTTCTGCTAGCGCAAGCACTCTGGTGTCTCCAACCACAAACTCAACTCAAAACTCTCACGTACAGTTATACATTTGATAATGAAACATATTTAATGCAAGCACTGCTTTGTGGTGCACGCCTCTGAAGCTATGCAAGCTTCTGCAAATAAGCATTAGTCAGTGTCAGAAATTGCTGCTTGCAAGACCAGGACAGGACAAGTGAAGCTCAGCTTCCTCATTTTCTCTAGCCTGGTACCAGAGTTCAGCCATTGCTCAGTCTGGTGAAGGCGTCCCACAGTAGCTGACAGTTTCCCTGCTGGCTGTCACACACAATTTTTATGATCACTTAGGCCCAAGCCCACACAAGAACTCTTTTATTTTGTTACACCAGAAGTTAACTGTAGCTAGGAACATTAAACTATATCTGTTCCTTTAAAGGGTATTTTTCTTTTGCCTGGAACTGTTGATTTTCAATGCTTATTTTGCAAGTTTTATCTTTTCGTTACTGTACAATCCATCTAATATTTTGGATTTGTTTTGATGCAACCACCAGAACACACTAGTAACTGAAAATCCTATTTTATTTCTGGTTTTACCACCATTTTTCAGTTAACCTTTTGTACTTCTGTTTTTTCTGAAGAAAACTCACAGACTGCCATTTCTGTTCTATTGAGGTCACACAGACAGGATCCAGATTTCAATGAGGACGAGAAACCACTGAAACTACTTTTCAAGAAGTTATCTTTCGTTTGTTGACGAGGCCTTATTTACTTGTTTGAGCAAAGTCATCAACATCAGCTTGAAGTATAGCCAATCTTTAATGCTGTTTCCACATCAAATGTGTGAAGCGAGAGGCCTACACTAACAGCAGCACAAGCAAGTGATACAAGGGAAACCACAAAAACAACTACTGCTCTTTAAGGTGTAAACTGGATGTTTTCTTCATGGCCAGTTCAGTGCTCCTTGTAAGTCAACAGCTTCAAGTCCCAGCCCTGCTGGATGTCCTACCTACCTACCCCAGCACAACCTTGCCGTCAGCGGGGCCAGGCAGCAGCCTCCCTGCACAGGGAATGCCCGGTCAGCACTGGGGGAAGCCAGGGGCTGGAGAGGACCTCAGAGGCTGCAATCTCCACCTAAAGATGAAGGAGTCAGAGCCAAGTCCCACCATGACCTCTTTTTGGCAACTATGAAAAGTTCCCCCCTCTTTTTGATACATTTTTAATGGCATCTTCTTAAAGCAACAGAAGAAATGGATCAACTTGGCTATAAAATGCGGGACAGACCTTGCGCTACATAACCCACAACCACCTTTAAGCATGATTTCCCAAACCTAATGGAACTTAAGGGATAACCCACGGCTCGTGGGAGGCACTGCTGAGCCGGCCCAGCAGGAACCGGAGAGGCCGCCGGGGTGACCCTGGAACCCCTCCACAGCTCTCGCCGTCCCACCTGCTTTCATTTCAGGGAGCCCCTGCCTCAGCGCAGGCGGCCCGGCCTCCCCCGCAGGCTGCGCGGC
>NW_010510118.1:0-35854 GCF_000687285.1 Phaethon lepturus
TGCCCGGCGGATAAATTTTGGATCTCCCAGTGTCTAACGGGATCGGTATAGAGCCGAAGTGCGGGCGGCGTTTCCAGCGTAGCTGAGTTTTCCTGCCAGAGGGCAGGTGTTTCACACAGGATTTTATTTCTGGGCTGGGGACGTGGTACTGTGGTACTGCAGCGGTGTGTTAGGCTCTGGAAAGTAGCATTTGTTAAAAGGAGTGAGGAAGGTCTTGCCTAAAAATTGTCTTTCAGCAGTTTGTCCTCAGGCTACAGGTGAAACAAGGGAAATGGATATTGAGGGTGGAAGGATGCTGGTGCGGGAAAATTGCATCTTCAGGGTGCTTACTCACAGTTAGCTACTGCTCAGCAGTATCTAATGTTCAGGACTGTAGGGTGGGTTGGGGGGGTGGGGTTAGTTTGTTGTTTTTTTCCCCCCATGAAAACCTTCCAGCCTTTATTTGGATTTGACATTGTCGCTGGCTCATTGCTGTTTCGTGGGAGAGCGTTCTGTTAGCCTGTGCTGTGTTTCCGTTAAACATGACAACCCCTTGCAGCCCTAGGCAGCTACTGGGGGCATTGCTGGTTACTTCTGTGGGGGTCAAAAGAGGCCAAAAAGACCCTCTCGGGCTTCCAGCAGGAGGACTTATGGGATGGATTTAAGGTGATTTGAGGTGTTCTGGGCAACCTTAATAAGAGAGGTGCCGTACCTGTGCTCTTGGTAGAGGGTTGACAACTGAAGGGCCTGTGGAGGTTAGCTACAATCAGTAAATTCACTTAAAATGAGGTGAAAAGCCTATTGCAGTACTAATGGAAGCTTGAGCAGACTTTAGCAATATGCAGCCCCTAAGGGACTGCTTTGTGCTCTGGAGTAAATTCAATTTTTAAAGCTTTCCCTTGAATAAAATGAGAAGTTTGGTATTACCTGTTTGTAGAAGTAGACTTCTGTGTACTCAGGTGTAGTGCTCTGTGGTGGGAGCCAGTACTGATGTGACTGTTGTTCTGAAATTTAGTAATTCTACAGACATTAGCAGTCACAGGAGTGACAGTGACCTGAAAAGTGGTAGGAGCAGAGAGAGAGTGGCAGGAGTCATTCAGTATTTTATTTTCATGTGCACTGTTTAGGGAATGTGCTCTGACTTAGAGTCAAAACCAATAGCGATATATGCAGTTGCGCTTACATTTTTAAAATACCAGTGCCAGTATAATAGCAGTACAGGTTGCATATTTTCTGAATGGAACACACATATTTGAAATGGGCACCTATCAGATGAGAAGTCTGATAATAAGATGGATTTTTTCCCCCTTCAGTTCTTAGTGAGTTAGGTAAGAACCACCAGTATAGCTGATTCTACGTGACAGTGTGAGGAGCGAGTCTAAGCATTTAGGTGGGCACAGCACCTGAAAGTGTCTTCCCCCCCCCAGTAATATGGGGATGTATAGTAAGAGTCAGTAACTGTTCCTTACCTGGTCTTTGTGGGTCACTTTTGAACGCAAAACAGTGTGTGTGCAGAATTTGCAGGGAGCTCTACTTTTGAAACCAGCAGGAGGCCCAGTGCTTCCACTTACCTATCCTAAAATGTTTCTGTTTGTCTGTGAACATGCAAAAAGAACAGATACATTGTTATTTTCTTTGAATCGGATTCAGTCTGTCTTTGTTTATGCTTTAATTTAGCTTCCCTTTTATTGATACAGTTCACTTTGTCATTGGGGTAATATTGGCATACTTTTTAATTTGTAATATTTTGAATAACTGGATTTGAGCTTTTTTTCTCTGAGCCTTTTCTGTCACCACAGCAGAGTAACTACTGTCTTGCCATTGCACTGTCTCTCGTTACACTGCAAGGGTGTGCTCAGCCTTGCTTCCCCACCTCTTAACTACTCGAGAAGATTAGGTAAAATGTTATTATGTAGTATTCAGTAGGGAAACCCAAAATGTAAGTATATCAAGGCATGTGTAAGCATATATGTAGGTGGAAAAGAAGGGATACTAGAAAACCAGTGAGATTCTTATGACTACAAATTTAAGAGTGGGCTTTATAGTATCGGGTATGATAAGGAAAAGCATCTGCTTTCAAAAGAATTGATAAAAAACAATTAAAAAACATTCTTCACAATAATTGAGAAATAGAAAAAGATCTTTAGTAAAAACATTTGGTTTATGAAATAGCTCTTATGACTGACATTTATATTTTAGTGAAGTGGCATGAAATGTGGATATTCATTAATAATATGTGTATATTGTGACGTTTTACTCATTTATTACAACTAGCAGTGACAGGATGCCAGGAGACATCAAAGTCAATCTTGGCCCTGATCCATTGCAGCAATTCTAAGTACCTGAAGATCGAACTCAGTGAAAAGAGAAAGTTAACTCAGAACACACAGAATGGGGATTTTCAGCTGAAAGGGGCAAAATGGGGAAAAACGTGCTGAAAAGTAAGAGGAAGGTACCTGCATTCACTAAAGAGGAAATTTTTTGGAGGAGAGAGCATAATACAAGTATTGTCATTTCACACTTTTTCTAGCATTTTTCTTTCATCTTTTGGTATCAGTCAAATATATAATTTCTAAACATTTCTATTTCCCTAAAACGTGTGGACTAGTGAATCACAGCGATACATAGTTTTATATGCTCGATGCTAAACTCACGAACCTAAAGGTTCCTTTTTTTAATCCTTACAGCAAAAAACCCCCGTGATACTAATGCTGAAGTAGTGGGTCATGTTGTCTTCAGGTGCCATCTGGTGGAGTTTTTACAGCATGTTAAAATTGCTGCTTTTTCTTTCTGATTGCATTAGTCATGCAGATAAGTATGGGCTGCACACAGAAAAGATTGCTGCAAGAGTCAGAAGTTAAAGATACAAAGATTAGATAAAGGTGATGACCTGCAGTGCAAAGGCTGCAGCAGGGAGAGTTAGTCATTGTAATGCACATCTTTGTAATATGGGTGTCAGAGATTTCCAGTTCTCATTACTTAAACTTTTCTCCTTTGTTTAATGTATAACTAGTGATAGCCTCTTTATTGTGAAGCAAGTAATGTTCTTGGTAGTGATAGTTTGAAATTAAGATGGTGACATTCCAGAATTACAGTCCAACCTTTTTTGAGGGGGATGCTGTCAAGATGTTTTGGTGTTCGTTTTTGTAATTGTACAGGCACCTTGAGGTGATGCATTGCTATTTATGTAAGGCCCAAGATCGTATTTGATAGCAAAAGGGTTGATGTAAATATTATAGAATAGTTGCTATATACATTGTTGTTAGATGTCTTCAGGACTTCAGAATCAACTATATGAGTTGTAGTAGGAGTTGGCCCATGGGAAGAAGTACTGTTGTTTTGCTTAACCAAAGAGTTTAGAAGCATGTTATTTTCTACTTAGGCCTCAGGAATAAGATCCTTTGCACATGTCCACACACGTCCTACCTAAAGCATGAGCCAGTGCGTGATAAAGCAGGATTGCATTTTGGATGCTGCCTCCTGTGAGCAGGTAAGACATTTGTGAAGAGGCAGAGGAGGGAAAGGAAATACTTCTGCCTACCTACCAGGAAGGCTAGTTGTGCAAGGTGGAGAAGGGATGTCATGTTGCAAGATGTGAGGAAAACTCTGCTTTTAAGAAAAGTATGTTAATTCGCCATTTTTATACAGTTACACACTGGTCAGGCATGTGCCTTCGTCTTTGATATTCAAAATTTGTTTCCAAAGCTTGGATCCTTTAGTCCTGGGTTATGCAAATTAATATATGATGTAGACAGAAATTTTGTGTGGCTAAACTGACCAGAAATTATATAAAGATCAAAGTTTTGAGGCAAAAAAGTACTTTGTAGGCCAGCAGTTGCAGTATGGATACTAACTATACAGATTTGATCCAACAGAGGGAGTAATATACATACACTTGGTAGTGTGTTCTAATTTGATAAGTCTAGCATGTTCATCTCTGTATTTGTGTTGATATTTGACAAAAACATTAATTTTGGTGAAGCAAGTCGTTTACTTACCTAGCCAACAAAGACAGTAGTGACAGTATTCCAGTCACAACTCCTCTAAAGTACTTAAAAACTTTTTGAAAGGCTTTTTTTGTTGAGAGAAGTTAAGGATAGTCAAAGTTACGAAGCCTGAGGGCAGTTGAAATATTCTCATGTTAGTGACAGCAGACAGTGCAGTCTGCAGTGTCAGTGACAATACCAACATTTGAAATGGTGGGAATGGTAAACTATGCTGTTAACTGCTTGTGTCACCATCTAAGCCAGGTAGACTTTTTATTTTGCATTTTGTATGCACATTCATTCGTACTTAGATTCAGTGATACCTAGGAGAGTGTCTTCCATTCGCTTGATATTTGCAGTTCAAAAAATTACAGCTGCTGGCAACATAGGCAGTTTAAATGCTGATACTCAGAAGTGTCCAGTGTACATGTGTGTGAACTCATGTTTTCATATATTGCTCTAAGAATCTGTAAAAGCTACAGAAGCAACAGCTTTTCCACTTTTACAATAGATCTTGTAAGACACTTAAAAAAAATTATCAGATTGTCATCACTGAGATACCCTGAAAAGTTATTGCAAAAAGTTGGATTTAACTTCTATTGTGTTATTTAAAATATGTACTAATAAATCACATTTTTTCAACTCAGTTGAGAGTTGTGTTGGTCTTCCAGCATTGATATTCTGCCATCTCTTCTTTTTAGTTGTCCTTTTGTTTCTGCCCTTTTCAGTTGATCTCATTATGTTGGTGTTCCTGGCTGGTCCAATAATGCATTTTATATCAACTTCCCACCTTCAGTACCCAAATTCCCAGCCTTTGTTGCCCATCATTCATATTTTCTATCAAAAATTACTAGCTTTTCTCCATTCTAGGGAAAATCTTCTAAAAATCTGTGCAGGAACCGCCATGCTGTACTTCAGATGCATGTGTTTGCAGGCAGCGAGCTGTGACTCTTCTGCTCCCCTTGTTCATTTCTGCTCCTTCCTCATGCATGTTGTCTCTCACATTCATGCCATTTGTCATGCTGTTTCTTAATGATAAGTAGAGGAGTCCCACTATGATTGCAAGCTGTTGTACTGCATCCAAGTTGTGACTTGCTTCTGTTTCTTTATGTTTGGAGTCCCTTGCAGAAGGTCTTTCTTCTCTGTATTTGAAAAGTTGTTGGTGCTGTTTGACGCAATCCTATTTAGACATGTGACTACTACCACAGTGTATTAATGTAAATTGTAATAATTTGAATAAATGTACTGAGTTTACGTGGCAGCATTTTCCCCCTGTAGCAGGAGGGCTGCAGGGATGGATTCCTTGAGAAGATGCCAGAAACTTCCCCCATGTCTGACAGAGCCAGTTCCAGATGTTTCCAAGACAGACCCACCACTGGCCAAGGCTGAGCCAAACAGTGGCATTGGTAGTGCCTCTGTCATAGCATATTTAGGAAGGGGTAAAAACTGCTGCGCAACAGGAGCTAGGAGAGAAGAGTGAGAATACGTGAGAGATACACCTCTGCCAACACCAAGGCCAGTGAAGAAGGAGGGAGAGGAGATGCCCCATGTGCTGGACCAGAGATTCTCCTGCAGTCCATGGTGAAGACCATGGTGAGGCAGGCTGTCCCCCTGCAGCCCGTGGAGGTCCAGGGTGGAGCAGGTGGATGCTCCTGTGAGGAGGAGGAGGAGGCTGTGAAGGAGACTGTGACTCCATGGGAAGCCCGTGGTGCAGCCAGCTCCTGGCAGGACCTGTGGCCCCACGGGGAACCCATGCTGGAGCAGTCTGTTCCTGAAGGACAGCAACCCATGGAGAGGACCCAGGCTGGAGCAGTTTGTGAGGAGCTGCAGCCTGTGGGAAGGACTCATGTTGGAGAAGTTTGTGAAGGACTGTCTCCCGTGGGAGGGACCCCACGCTGGAGCAGGGGAACAGCAGAGACAACGTGTGATGAACTGACCGCAGCCCCCATTCTCCGTCCCCTTGTGCTGCTTGGTGGGAGGAGGTAGAGAAACTGGGAGTGAAGTTGAGCGCGGGCAGAAGGGAGGAGTGGGGGAAGGTGTTTTAAGATTGTTCTTATTTCTCATTTATCTTGCTCTGATTTTATTGGCAAAAAGTTAAATTAATTTTCCCAAGTTGAGTCTGTTTTGCCCGTGACGGTAATTGCTGAGTGATCTCCCTGTCTTTATCTCAACCAACGAGCCTTTTCTCATATTTTCTCTCCCCTTACCAGCTGAAGAGGGGAGCGATAGGGAAGCTTGGTGGGCACCTGGCAGCCAGCCAAGGTCAACCCACCACAATAAATCAATCTATATTATTTGCTATTAATTAAATATAATTATTTTTACTGAGTTCATACTGGCTTCAGTTTATAATCTGTAGGATTTATTAGTAACATTGATTTCAGAAGTATGCCACTCTGTTCCCTGATGCGTGTCTGGCCTGCTAGATTTGTCGCATTACAACAATACAAACCAATATGCAGAGGGCTATTTATAAAGTCTCAAAGCACTATGCCAGCAAACTTAAAATTAACAGTAAGCAACTAATTAACAATTATACAACTTGAAAGAAGTGCTAATTAAAAAGTTTTTAAGAGATGAGTTTTCAATAGAAATACAAAATTAGCCAGAGGCTTAGTGCCTGAAATAGAAATTTGGACTGATTGGCAGAAATGCAAAAAGCACTAGCTGTGTAAGAAATTAATTTTTAATTTTCAGGTAAGTCTCTGCCAGTCTTTAGGATCAGAAGAAGATACACTGTTTTCTGTAGAAAGTGTAAATCAAACTCTATTTTTCAGTGTTGCTGTTTCAGTCTGATACATGTTTATGGTGTGTTCAGGCACAGGAGGAGATTTTGGCAGAGAGACTATGACTCTCTGCATCTCTCTGATGATTTCTGTGCTACTGAGTTCAAAATGCCTGCCTTATTCCAACACAAAATGAGGTAAGAAAAAACAAGATAGAAATTGTCTGGAAGACTTGAGTTGCTTGTTTAAAGGCATTCAAGTCTGGTTACTGGGGCAGCTTTCTCTCTTTTGGGTTTTTGTCTTCTTTGCCATTATGTCCTGTTCTTCTGTAGGATGTCAGGAATGGGAATTCAGTGGCTTCAGAAGTGATTTAGATGCTATGTTTTTACAAGAAATGAAGTGGCAAAGGGTGCATAAATAGAAAAAAACAGCTTTAAAAACTGATCTACTTGCAGACTCGTAGAAAAGGTCTTTTGAAGTTGCCTAGTTTTATGTGTTATATCTTGTGTATGAGTGTGTGTATGGTGATAGAGAAAGAATGAAATTATTTTGATAGAGCAGAGTAATGTCTGCATGTTAATTCAGTGGATAAGAACTTTGATTACCTGTGTTTCCAGCTGAGTTAATGATGCTTTTTCTTTAAACATGAATCATGGTCAAACCCTACTTCTTGCCACTAAATATATCTCTAGGATGACCTCATTTTTGAAATGTTATTTTTGATAGTCTGTCTTTTTTTCTGGAAATCGTATTGTTTTAGGAGTATACTTGTCAATCTAAAGGAAGTAATGAGACTCCTGTGGAGTGTGAAAACAGAATTCCACTGAGCATCAGACTAGAGATCTGGGTTCAGTGCTACCTTAGGTGTATATGAAATGAGTCATCACGGCAGATAAGGTTGGAAAAAAAGGCACAGCTCAAGCTCACTACATAAAAAATTAAAGAGAGACCAATCCATGCCAACTTTGAAATAATAGAACTTGTGAATAATCCTGAAGGAGTCTTGCACCTTGCTCCTGGCTGTTCTAAACGCCTTTTAAAATTCCTGTTGCAGAACCATTTCATCTCAGCTCAATAAACACTAATAGTTTTGACAATAATGAAGTTTATTTAATAGTACTGGAATGGGCTGCATATTTTGTTTTTTCCTGTTGTGAAATGAAAGAAGTTGGAAGAGAATCTGCATGTCACTCAAATATTTTTCATTGTGTGTTGGGAGTTGACACCGTCACAAATCTGTACCTTTGTGTCTATACTTCTCGAAATTTATTTAGGAGATTTTATGCGAAGCCTCTAAAATTTAGGTTGATTTTACTGTGAATATGCATATGCTCATTACTTAATTCAAATAGGCATTAAAAGAAAAAGCCTTTGTATGGATCTGTAAGATTTGTTCTTTACTAGTTTACACTATACATAGGGGCTATGAACTGCGCTAAAAATCTGTTATGTCTTTAAGGGTTAGGATTGTCTATGATTGTATTTTCAGAACTGTGTAAATGTTATTGGTATATAAAGTGAGTTTTTATTCATACTTGCCAATAGTTACTGCAAAAGATAGGCTCCAGTATCCTCGGGATTAGGATTGCTGCAGTTTGGAGATGTAGATGGTTTCTAATCATAGTGCCATAGGAATGTGAATGGTTTCCGACTCACTAGTAATTTTCTTGAGATGCAGCCCATCCTATCAAGGAATGTGAAATCATATCAGCGAGTACAATCTGCTCTACTTACATTAACTGCTTAGAATAATGGAGACTGGCTCATGCCAAACATAAAAGTACAATGATTGCAGTGAAACTGTATTAAAATGGTACATCGAGTTTCATTAAAAGGCATTTTCATCTTACACCATAGCTGATTCAGAGCAAAGATGTCATTCAGTCCAATATGCCTTTGCTCCCCATTACTAGTGCCATGCATTGATGAAGAGAAGTCATGATAAAGGTAGTATTTTCTTTGAAGCTTAAGGCTGATTTTTTTAAGTGTACAAACAAGATACGTATTTCATAAACAAGAATAACAACTGGCATATGTTGACCGATTATTTAACTTTTTTATTTTAAACAGCTTAAATTAGATTAATCTTAAACCATCGGGAAAAATAATGACCTTATGTTTTAGCCATGTCTTAGACTTTTGGGGTGATCGTGGTCTGTTGTTGAATTTCATTTTTGTCTTTTTTTTTTTCTTTGCAAGATCCGTCAGTTTAAATATTTGGAAGATTTATGGACTATATTGATAGTATATCACGGTTTAAATGGATTCTGTGCAGTTCCATCTTCAGCTGCTGTGACCTCATTCCCTCTACTGGAAGCTAACTTTACGGCTAACTGGTTGCTGCAGCAGTGCTTTTGGCAGTTCTTTCTGTATATTTCTTTCTGTAGTTTATAATGAAAAACCAAACGATCCAGCAGAGAGGTTAACCCTATGTATAAAGGATCTGGAGGAGAATAACTTCTTCATTTTTAAAGGAGTGCCCATCCGTCATCTTGTCAAGCCAATAATAATTGATAATAAAGATAAAAGTTTGAAGAGAGCACCGAGTACCACTGTCTGTAAGAGCAGATGTAAGATGACCTTAATCATTAGCTCCCTGAGAACCACCTACATGCTTGATTGAAGCTTCAGTCTCTCAGTAGTGGGCAGATTGTAATCTACTCATTTAAAGTTAGTGCATTTCAGACAATACCTGTGCCTCTAGTCATCAACACACTGAAAAATACAGATTATGTAAAGTGAAGAGTATTCCTCTGAGAAATAGTAATTCTAGTGGACAGCTTGTCATGTAAAATGGTCACTTCTGACAAAGAACTTTTGGATAGGCCTGGTTCCTGTAGTTACAGTGATGATGTGGATCACGGTGGGTGGAAAGAACTGGAGTAAAGCTATGGAAATCAATAGGGTGGAGGCAATTAGATGGAGTTAATGCATCTCCTAACCTGGGAGAGAGATGGCGAGAAGTAGGACTGGGCTTTTCAGGATGAGAAAACTGAATTAGAAAGGAAGCCTAGAAGGAATCTTGCCATTACGTACATAGAAGTGATTTTTTTTATTATCTAACTGAAATTATTAAAACAATTTGAAAACAGTTTAAAGCTCCTAAAGGGAAATGATTGGGGATTTTTCTTCCCTTGCTTTAACTTTGGTTAAAAGAGATTTTCCCTGAAGCATTAGTGTTCTTTCTAGGGCTTCTTACACTTTAGGCAGGTCTGTTACTGTCTATTTTCCACTGCCTCTTGGAAAATTGTTTTCCCATCTCTTCAATTGACTCATTTGAACTTAAAGCAATGCCCTAATGCAATGAAAGATGAGCTTTCAATTAATTCTGGGGCACCTCTGCTGTTTTCTTACTTTAAGGACTAAACTGTAGCAAGAATGCGAAAAGGGCATTTAAGCACACGTTTGGGGGTAGGGGGGAGGGCAAATACAGTGAAGACTTGCTGGCTATTGCTACCTGGCCACAAAAATATCAGAGGCAGCAATTGTCTGTGAAAATTTCCTAGATGAAGAAATAAGGGGTGAAGACGACAAGGAGGAAGAAGCATGTGCATAAGTGTACTGTTAGGAGCATGTGATACCCCTCCAGAGTGTTGTTTTTTAAAAATGAGGTATTATGTGCAATCTGAGGTATTCCGGAAGAAAATGGAAAGTCTGGTCACAAACGTTTTCCTAAGACCCCAGGATAAATCCTGGAGAGGGAACGGCACGGCTGTTGCTTAGAGATACCTTCTCCCATCTTGCAGCGGGGTGGTGGAACAATGTCCCCTTCCTGAGCAGGGCTGAAAGAAATTGCTTCATAGCTGGGAAGACTGGAAAATTTAAAAAGTAGGTGGAATAAAATATGAGGCAGCTGCATCAGCGATATTGCATTAGCAATGGCTAATTCTGTGCCTGGCTGTTTCTCTGAAATGTCCTCTGCTGGACAGTCATAAATGTTTTGACACCTGTGGCACATTTTCTTCCTCGGCTCTTGACAAAAGTTCAAAATATGAATACTAAAACACGAGCTAAAACAAACCGAGCTAACAAGGCTGTAGCTAAGTGTCATTTTAAGACATTGGCTAAGGAGGTTTTTTCCTTTATAGCCCACATGAAAGTTGTCTAAAAATAATCTTTGGCCCGATCATAGCGAAATAGCTTCAGCACTGGAAGGCTGGCTGGAATCTCATCTCACCGCTGCTGTGCTAATGATCGTACTGCCTCTGGCTTCAGTGCCATTGCTGTGGATGACATTAGTTAAGGTATCGTCAAAGCTTGATCATTTACTATTAATTGATACATATTAATTAGTTATTGGATGGCATCCTGTCATTGATGTGTTAAGATTACAGGACTCATATGTATAAAATACCTTGCACTCAGAGCACGTATTCAAACTTTGCACCAGATGTGCGATCCTTTTAGTAAACAAATGCCGCTTGTATTAAGCTGCATCCATCCCACTGACAACATTTGTGAAGCAGTGCGATGTGGCAAATCATATCCACCACAAACAGATGAAATGCAGCATAAATGACACAGGATGCATCTGGAAAATGGTGTAATGAAAGTAGATGTATGATTTCAGCAGATTGGATATTTCTAATTAGCCCTGAATGGTTCATTTTCATGGGTAAGTATATAGCCGCGTAATTAAACGTATAGTGCTTTCATGATCGTTCATGACCGGTGCTCTTTCCGCTTACTGCCGGCAGATGTCGCTCTTGAATATCGCATAGCGTGACCGTGGGTGATCGCAACTCTGAGTTAAGGTCCAAGCGTAGGTTGCACAGCTGTGAAGTACCTCATTCTAGCTGGTTCCCCGTGAACGGAGGTTCTCTTCTGCTCTGTGCAGCAATGTGGCTTTGCACACAGACGTCTAGAAATACACTGAGTTAATGGTATCCAAGGATGAATATGCACGTCATGACAAATGTCATCCAAATGTGCTTCAGTTCCATAAGAATTAATAATGGAATGATGCACTGCAGGAAAGACAGTTTGAGAAATATCTCGTTTGATTTTGCTGGTGAAGAAGATTGCAAAAAAGTGAGGGCTCAGACAAGGCTTGAATAATCTAGTGGAAAAAAAATCTCTTACCCAAAGGTAAGAGAAAACATCTTTGGTATAATAATGAAATTACTCAAGTGCCATTTTAGATCCTATTCCCCAATTCATATTCTGAGCTGAAATAAGAAAGTAGACTAAGTAGGGATGACAAATAGGTAGTAAAACCTTTTATATTTTACCTTCACTAACACTGAAGTAAGATTTTGAATGAGGAGGTGGAATTTGAGGAGTAGTTTGAGCAAGGTAGAATTTCAGTAAGTCCAGTGTACAGTAATGGGAAAACGTTACTGGGGCAGCTGCTGCTGTAAAGAACATGCTGGTGGAATTTTGGGGGCGGGAAACTGAATGTTGATGATATGTTGAAAAGATGAAAGCAAGGCTTAAGTTGTCTTATTATCAGTAGAGGGACGGGTCAAAGATGTAATGTGGTTGAAATTCCAGCTGCTGTGTCGGGTAGCAGAAATTTTGACAGGCTGAAAAAGAATGGGTACTACAGAAGTCCACAGACAAAGAGAGAGAAGTCACAGTGGAGGTTCGCTCATTATGGAATAGAGTTTGGCAAGTAAATGTGGAAATTCATTAATTAGTACATGTTGCAGAAGAAGTGGTCTGAAAATAAGGATTAAAACAGACATGGATTCACTAGGGACTTTCTCCTTATTAGCACAGCCTGGTGCTTCAGCCTGCTTCATAGATAAAGGTTCACAAGAAGGATAAGAAGCTTCAGAAATGGAAGGGGTTATTGAGTAGTGAAAATGGGGTAATGGAAAGGTTCCAGTTTTAACATGCTGACTGTAAATGGAGGTGGTGTGTCCAAGCAAGCATGCGCAGCATTAGCATGCACTTCAAAATACATGTCACTGAAATGCAAATACATGTTACACACAGCTCACTCAATAATGATCGAGATGGGGGGGCTGTGAGGGCAGGGATTAATTTGTCTAGCAGTCGAGCCGAGTAATTTTCCCCACTGAACACTCTTCAGGTGCAGCATGAGTGGAGTGCCAGAGTGGAGGATCTCATCCGCTACCTGACATTAATGTTTAGTGTAGCAGGATTTTTTCTATTAAAATATACGCTTCTGGAAAATCAGTTAGAAATGAAGTCTGATAGAATCCCTAAAGAAACCTGCTGTGTATTTTTAAAGTGTTTTTTAATATAAAACCTTTTTGAAACTGTGACACATCTCCAAAAGAATAGATACGTCAGAAATGCGCTGCTAGAAATAAATTCTCTTATTGTGTTTTGTATTACTTTTCAAGTTCTTTTAGTTTCTTTTATGAAAAGCTATTTCTCTTTCACAGTGAGAGTGTTTCTGTGGGAAATATATATCTGATATCAACAGATTCCACATAGGGTTGTTCCAGCGATATGTGTAGTTTCTGAGGGCACAACTTCCATTATAAGGAAAATGAAAGTTCTCCTTTTTTAATGAACCACACAATGTAAGAACAAAGAGGCCCTTGATAACATTGCAACAAAGAAAACAGAAAGGAGTCTTATTTCCAAGCATGTAAGCAGCAATTTTATGAGTGTAGAATTCTAGATATGTAGAAGGAAGAAAAATGCCTGGATGGCAAATTACCTGCAAAATGAATGCCCGTTTTCCTATCAGGCTTTGCAAATGTCAGCCACGAAGTTTTCCATACGAATCTAACCCTTAAGAGAGGCTGCTTAGGGCTTCTGTCCTGCTGCATCCTGATGCTCTGCTTACTCCTGGAAATAGTGGAGTATCTCTGCATAGATTAACACAAATTAGTTTGTTGAAAGCTGTATTTCTGCACAGCTGGTCAGACCTTACTCCACTTACGTACGTGTGTGTGTGTGTATAGTGACTATTGCACAAAATACTGGCTGTGGGTTTTGCTGATAGGAAAGGATAAGTAATTGCTTGATAAGGAATTTGGTTAAATTGCTGATCATAATATTAATATTGATTTACTGAATTACCATGCTTTACTGAGAAGGGATTGGAAAGTGCTGCAGGGAGGAACTTCTTGCTTTCACTGTGTACTGTGGAAATCAAAGTCATTTGACTTTAAGTAGTAATCTGGCTCTGGAATTAGGGCAAGAGAATAAGGACACTTCAGTCATAATATCCCTGTTTTGTCAGGGGTTGCCCCAGACTCTCATAATTTTTCCCTCTCTGAATACAAGTAACATAGATCAACACATGTTCATTACTGTTGTGGATTTTAAGATGCGGGAAGTGATGTCTGGGCTTTAAAAGATGGATAGTCAATTAGTTTATGACTGTTAACAGTACTGCAGTTTGCAAAGATGGAGAAAATATTCATCAAATAACGCTCAGAATCTCTGCTGGTTGCATCTAATTGGCAAAAGGATTTTTTTGCTTTTATATAGTGCTGACTATACAGGCACAACAGGTACCGCACATAAATCTTTTGTTTCGTCTTCTGATGCATTCAGTATTGGATGGAGCAAAGGTTTGATCCAATGCCCGCACTTGTTACCCTGTGCAACCTGCTCTGAGCAGGCGGCTGGACTAGGTGACCTCTGGTGGTCTCTAAACTGTTCTGTGAGTATATTCTATGGTAAGAAACACCTTTCTGTACCATTGCTAGTGATGACAACTAAGCAAACAAGTTACGCAACATTGGCGTTCCTTTGCTATATCATTTGTTAACAAATAAAAATTAAAATTAAACAACAACTTAGATAATCAGTCCAAATATTCTATTGCATGAACCTTGTGAAGTGAATGAGAATATTTTTATTGGCAACAATAAGGGCTAGGTCAGCCTTTTTCCACATAAATTTTCATTTACTGTAAACACAGTAAAATTTTCTTAATTTTTACGTAATTGCACTCTTTAAAAATAAATCCTTTTCTGGAACGACCTTTTTCTAGGAAAAAAAACCCTGCTGGGCAATAGTGTAAAAACCACATTTAATGTGAAATGTCTAATAAAATCAATTTTAAAAGCTGCTTCAGATAGTTTAAGTTATTGATACTGATTGATATTAGAAATCAGTATGTTTTTCACCATATGAGATTTTTGGTTTTGTTTTATATTTCATTTATGAAGTTAAAGTATATACGCGTCTGCTTATAAACACTTTCTTTTTTATTATTTTTAAGACCACAATATATTTTTTCATTTCAGCCTTGCAGAAAAATATCAGATTAAAATAAGCCTCATTTAAAAAGCCTTGTAATATTATTTATAGAAATGGTATCATTAGAAAGATAGAAATAATTTTTGTAATGTTTTCTCAAATCTATTATGTAGTATCTAAAATTTACCTTTGAATTATTTAGTAATATAATTCCTAAGTAAGTGGTACTAGAAGCATGATACAAAATAACAAGAGCCAAGAAATTCCAAACTAAGGATGCCATTATTCAAGGTTTTGTTCATATTAAGATAAATCAAAGTGAACATTATTTCTTTGACCTTCATCATTTTGTGTTCTATTGCTAATATATTATTTTAATATGATTTTAGTCAGTGTATATGAACTTCATGTGATACTGTGTTCCAGTAACTATTGCCTTAATACTTCTGCAAAATTTAATGAGGATACACTGCAGTCACAATTTATCCTGGTTCATAATTATTCATGTGAACTTTCTTTGTCATTTTAGGCTAAAAAGGAGCCAAAGCTCCTTGTTAGAAACATTTTTTTAAGATTCCTATGAAAATTGATTTGGTAATTGAAAAATGATTGAAATAAACACAATTGCTCATGGTGCTCGAATATACAATTAATGCAATACTTAGAATTTACAGCTATTATGAAGATCAAAGCAAACAGCCTGGTTATTTTTGTAGTTATAATTAGATATTCTACAGGGAAATATATTTTAAGCTTGTTGCTTCTCATATGAAAGAACATAGCAGTTGTAATGAAGTCCTTCCAGGAAAAAAAAAAAAATCTATGTAGTTAATGTTGTGTTTTCCTTTCTGGAAATATCCAGTGCACAGCAAGTCACATATAAGCCTGAAAACGTTGAAGGAAAGCTGAAGAAGCAGTGGGAGCTGTGTGTTTTTGAAGGGATGTGGATGGGAGATGGCCCTGTCTGTTTGCTTTATTTGTTCCGTCAGGCAGAAGCTGGATGAGAAAGAGCTGCCCAGGGTAAGAAAGAAGAAACCTTTCTTGCTTTTTCAAAACAGCAGTAAGACTTGATAGGAATAGCCTTGGAATATGGGAATTTTGACTGAGATTTGGAGCTTATTGTTCTGCTTTACTGTAAGATACTCTTGCACATCCGAGGCCCGTCCCTCTCACAATGCCGTTACCTTGGCTTCTTGCCTGGCTAGAGCTGGAATCTATAGTCCTTTCACAGTACATCAAATTACTAAATCAGAATTTAACCTAATAGGAATTTACAAGAAGATGGGACAGCATCAGCTACCACTTCCTGTCTGAAAAACAGTGTGTAAATCTACAGAAAAACATGAAAAAAATCTGAAAAACACTAAATTCCTGCCTTGTGCTACATATTCTCCCTTTCACTCTACTTCAGCCTTTGCACATGCTGTTGTTTCAGCTGAATGGAAATAATGTACGGCAAAAATACAGAATACAACCATTGTCATCAAAGATCGTCCTTTCCTTCAAGCATAACTCATTTCTTCCTGCGGAGAACTGAGCTCCAATTGACATCCTGAGGAGTATTGTATCCAATGCACTGTGGATCACAGAGGTCTTTTGTGTGCCTTGCTAGGCCATGACCTCCAGGGTCACGGAGTCCTTGCACGTCTGGTAGTGGATCCATCTGGAGCACTGGGGGCTGAAGTGCTGTCCAAGTGTTGGGAATGGCCTGCAACCTTTCTCGGTCTGAATTCCTTCTGAAACAGCATTTCTACAGACTCATTGGGATCTGATGCCACTCCATTTGCATTTTGTGAGGATCACCTTGGATTTAAGGAAGATGCATGCCAGCCTTTACCAGCTCATTTTCAAGAGGGGGCTGCTACTCTGTTGTGATGAGAGACCAGTTTTCAGCTTGCTTTGCAGTATGATTCACCCCTTGCACAGGGAGTGTGCCTGCTTCATGGTGGAAGACTCTGGTAAGCATGGAGAGTAACCCCACCTCATCTCCCTGCCAGTTTTTGTTTCTGTCCAGCAGTGCTATCCTGATCTCTCCTTGCCAAAGTTTATCTTTCCCTGGAGAGCTTTCAGATTCCAAGGAAGCTCCTAAAAAACTCAGTCCAGCTCAATGCAGCAAGGTTTATGAGCTGTGCTGGAACGCATGAAGTTAATGCACCTACCTAATTTTCCGTTCCAACTTTCCATGTATGATGTACGATAGTAATGTCAGAATAGGGCGTCAACTGGCTTTTAAAAGTCTTGCATGTGTTTTGGAATAAGTAACTCTGCACAGCCCAGTAGACAAACTGGCTCCCACTGGGAGATCCAGTACCCCTGTCATGGCCCAATTTGCAGTGTAGATGCACCCAAGGTGGTAGAATTGCCTCTGTTCCCAGCTGACAAGACATAGCCAGAAGACTTGATCCTATGATTTACTTAATGCAATTGGATGAAATTTTACAACAAAAGCTTGAAAAAAAAATTTAGAAGATCTAATTCTGTAAACACTAAAGAGGGTATCTTCTTCTAGTTCTGTGAAAGGTTTGCAAGTCAACTTGGTTATGTTCTGTCTAGGCTTAGACTGTAACAATGGTTTTGCATGATTACAGTCTTTTTAACGAGTATTTCTTGTTCTAATGTTTAACTTATTCTCATCTTTTGAGAATTTGCTGGTTTTTTTTCCCCTGGTCTTTCTTAATCTGGGTTTCCATAAATGATTTCTAGATTATACTCATGCACTGTAAGAGGTGTCCTCAATTTTATGTATTAATTTATAAGATACCTCCCACTGAGAGTGTTTCCTGCGGAATCAGAACTCTTTTTTAATACAACAGAGACTAAAACCTTCAAATGAAGCTCTGATGAAAGGAGAGCTATAAAATAAGGACAATTTTTTTACAGAGAGATTAATTATTTTCCCTCTCTTCTACTATCAAAATGCTTAATGCCTGATTTCCAAAACACAGAAAGTTTGCAGTCTGTACTACTTAAAAACAACTGCAGGTCCCAGAAGATCAATAATAAGTAAAGATTTGTAGCCAATGCTGACAGTTTCATTTTTAGAAAGAACTCTTTTGAGTGTAGAGAATGAATCTCTGCTGTTTAATTTAGTATTTATTGTCTGACGTCCTATTTCCCTTTGCTTTGGTGGTGCTAAGAATAATGAGGCTTACTGATATTCTTTTCTCTTCCTCTGCTTCTTGATGCTTCTAAAGTAACAAAATATGGAAGGTGGGCACTGGGCTGTGTTAGAGATGTGTTGGTTGTTACTGTTAGGTTTATTTTCATTAGCCTAAACTCAAGCGACGCAGGGTGAAGCAGGGCCCTCATACCTTCATGTTTTTTTGTTCTAAATAGTGGAAATGCTAATAAATTGTGAGTGAACTTTTCTTTGTGGAGGTTTACCAAATGGGTGTTTTGTCTTACAGTGTTCACAGCAACTTCTATAACATAGATATTTATTGCATGGAAGTGCTTGCCATTTCAGGGCACAGAACGACTCTATTTGCCTTACGGACTAGTGCCAATGTCACCGCTTAATTACATGGCGGTGGTAAAAGTCCAACATGTAATGGTGCCCAGTGTTCTTTAAAAGGCAATGTAGTCCACTGAATGGAGTCTGCAGATCAAGTCTGCTTCAGGCTTTGCTAATGATACAGGAGACCAATCGCCTTACACATTGCCTTCTCCATTTGCTAATTTGCTTGTTCAGATGGGCAATTCTTGTAGTCTGTGTGTTTGTGCAGTGTCTAGCACAACTTGACTTTGATATCAGAGTAGGGCCATAGTTTTTATTATTGCTAACTGTAGTGCCGTGTTTAAGAATATAATGTATGAGAATCAAATAAATTTTTAAATTCTATTTAAAGATCCTGTCTTATTTCCTCTCAGATATGCAAACATATCAAGGCGCTTAATATTATGTGTTATTAAAAATTCCAGGGCACAGAATTACCATCATCCACTTAATGACTTTAGATTTATCTAAAAGTAAGTGAATTCATAAAAAGAGTGACATGGATATTTGTTGACACATAAATTTGGTGAAGAGTGGACTGTTGCAATACCAGTGATGTAGCTCTAGGTGTACAATTGTTAGGACTTTATAAAAACATACAATTTATACGGGTTCTGTCTGTTTAACAGAGATATTAAATTATTAATTTTGAAGCAGGTCTCCACTGAATTAAAAGATGAAACAACAATTTTATTTGGTGCCAAAATTAGTTACTTAAACCAATTATGAATATGTTTCCATGACTTTAGCTGTTCGAAACCATTGCTAGAAAAGTGTTCTTCATTTTAAAGACCCGAGAGATTAATGGTCTTTCTGGGCATGTACTGCACTCATACTTTTTAAAAGCTATATTAGAGTATGGATGCTGGAACCCGTATTGTTTGCATACCCTAAAGGATATATCAGTAATGTTGCCCTGTGTATAAATGACACAGGGGATTAATGGTTGTCCATGAAGACTTCCAATTTTAGAATCTAGCCTTTTTGCTGATACTATGGTGAATAATGCTTTACAAATGCTTAAAACAGAGTCCAGAGCTGAAAATTATTTTCTTTCCAGTTGTCTATGTGAAATGAACTGGGCGTCGTCCTTGCTGTCATGTGATCATAGATACTTAGGTCCCAGTAATCAGTAATTATTGCACCTGTTCTAGCAGATGCGGTCTAAAAAACCAAAGGATCATAGGATTTATACTGTTTTATTACCTATTTTTCTTGCTCATTTCTGAAGCATGCTGATGGAGCTGTACCAGTAAGTGGGATAGAGTGTCTCATTCTACCATTTGCTTTACCACAGGCAGGATTTCAACCTTGGATTCTGAGAAAGGTATTAAATATTATTTATAAAAACATTGGTTTTGTTCAGCTCATGCTATCGACTCTTCTTTCTACTGCTTCATTTGTAGTTCATATTTCTGTGTTATAATATTAAGCATGGAATGTAATAAAAGATATTTCAAAAGGAAACAGCAGAGAACAATCGAACAATTAACCGACAGTTAGTGACAGAAGCAATGCAGAAAGTGGAATAATCATCCCAGGTGTCTTGGAAAAGATCAGAGAATTCTCTCACCCTTTTAGGGTGATATTTATAGACTTTGCCTCTGACTTAGTACACGTGATACTGTGGGGTTTTTTTCTTCCTTTTTTCAGTTCATCTGAAAACCCTTTTTCCAGGAGGGAACAAACTTCCAAGTAAAACACGACTTTGTACTTGACCCTTTCACTATAGAGGATTAACAGGTTTGGTGGATTCCTAGTATTCTCCCTGGGAAATAAGCCTATGTCAGGTATATCTGGTTTTTGAGTGAGCTTTTGAATCTACTGGACAAGAAAGTTGCTCTATGAAATTTTAGAAATGACAGAATGGCTGAGGGCAGGGCGATACCTTCAAAACTTGTTACTGTCCTGGAGACATTCATACTGATGTTTGCAATTAGTTTGTGATATGGGGAGTATGAAAGTGGCTTGAACATTGTGCCAAACCCAAAAATGCCTTGCATTGAAAACAACATTCATTAGTTTTATTGAATATTGATTCAGAAATATTCATTCTGATTACCCAGTTATTACATTTTTCAGTTGAGATGATCAAAAAGGAGGAAGAGATGTAGGTGTAGCGAACCTTTTCCCCTACTGTATGAATTCTCCTTACCTTTTCCCTCTCTCAGTATCGGAGACAAAGTCTGTTTGTCTCAAATTTTGTATTACTGTCATCTTTTTTTTTTTAATTTGTTTGGACCATAATAGTATGTAGCAGGCCTGGTTATGGGTAGTGCTAAGTAATGTACAAACATACATGAAAAAGACTGTTCTTTCCCAAAAGACTTTCAGTCCCAGTGGTTATCACTTGTGTGACAGTTATTACTTTATTACACATACTCTACCATGAGTTATTTTTTCTATTGTGTTGGAGTTCACTGCCTCGCACCAGAATAACTTTGTATTTTCCATGTAATTTATTCATAACCCAGCACATTATTAATAATTATCATAATCTGCAGTAAAGTAATGCCAAGAATTATCAGTCGTAGGCCAGAAAGCTGTTGAGCTCAGTGCTGTTAAAACACATCACGAAGGCAGTCCCAGGCAAGACAGGGTTTTCATGTAAAATCATTATGGTTGAATGGATAACGGGTAGCACTGGGAGGCAGTAATTCTTGTTTTCTAATTCTGCTTCTACCACTGATTCACTGGATCGTTGGTGCCAGCGGAGCTACTGCTGAGCCAGACACAAACTTGCAGATGTCTGTATGTGTCTCTTTTCCTTGACGTAAAATGGGATTAATTCCCTGCCACATTTGGATGGAGAAGAAGGGCAAATAATGCATTACATGTATAAGATGGCCTTGCTGTGAGCTGTTGGAAGGCAGAACAATAGAGAAATTTAGGCTGGGGTGTTCAAGTGAGAGGTCATTGTCTCCTCCATCAGGACCCTGAGGTTATTTTCTGCAGAGCTGCTGCCCTGCAAGTCAGTCCTCTCTCTGTAGGGATTAACAGGGTTGATCCATCCCACATTCAGGGCCTTGCATCTGTCTTTGTTGGACTTCATGAAGTATTTGATGGTCTTATCTCCAGCTTGTGGAGTTCCCTCTGACTCTCCAACTCCCCCACTTTGGTGTCATTTGCAAGCTTATAGACAGCACAGTCCATACTGTCCACCACATGTAGGTGTGAAAGCCCATCTCCTCTCAGCATGAGTAAGGTCCTTTTCCAGCAGTAATGTCAACATGTTACCCCAAACACTTAGAAGTTATGAAAATTAATAAAAACCCTATGCACATTCGTACAGATTCCATATGTGCTTTGTTTTTATTCCGTCACTTTGGAGTCAGCATGTCTAATTTTAAGGATGGCAGACAGCCCCAGCCCACAGGTTTGGATTGGACTAGTCTGTTTAAAGCTGACCATCCTCTGAAAGAGCTTAAGTGAAAAGTAAAACCTGTTACAGCAGGTAACAGGAGCTTGGGGGGTATGGAATGACCCCAGAAGAAGTATTTAAGAAACCCTGCTGCCAGCCGCAGCACTGTGGAGTCCCCCATGGCTTGCACCGGCTACAGGCTGGTACAATTTGTTCCTCTAAGAGGTGAAGGGTGATTTTTAGAGAGGGAGAGCAGCTTACTTCACCTTGCTAACAGCCTGGCTACACCAGTCCAAAGGAGATTTACCCATGGTTACAAAGTGAAAAACACTAGAGCTCTCGGGACTAGCCTGTTGTTCTAACCATTAGCTATGCTAAAATGAAGTAAAAGCTTGATTTAAACCCAGAAACGTGAAGGAAATGCACAATTATATATAGCGTGCCTGATCCTCCCTCCCTCCCTCATGCTCAAAGGTGGATTTCTTGAAAATGTGTTTGGGAGGGAGAAGGGGAAGAGGGATATTGTGAGGGTTGCTCTCTGCACACAATGGGGAGAATCAGAAATCAGGTTGCTGCCTTAACTCTGACAGTTTAAGCCGAAGCCACAGGGATATTATTTTTGACACTGCACGGCGGATTATAACCAGCTCCCATTACCTCTAATGGGATCTTTGCTTGCAATCTGCCACTGCTACAGCAATGAAAATCTGTCCCTTAATGCTGTTTTACTATTGCAGGTTTTTGTGTTTAATTATATTATATAATAATTTGTTGCAGCATCTACACGATTCCTTTAGGAGTGCACTTGAAATGCTTATGAATTTTTATAAAGGCAAGCTGTGTGTCACTTTAAGTCTCTCATTGCTTTTGTGAACTATTCTGCCTTAATACAGCATCATTTTTTTCTCCCTTGCTGGGTAAGCACCATCTTTTACAGTGTGGCCATTTTGAAAAGCACAGAAATACTACTGCTGAGAAGCCCAAACCTCTTGTTATTGCATTGGTGACTTGTCAGAAAACACTCAGGTGTTACAGCCATGCTCCCACTAGCTTCAAATGCAGAAAAAACCCCAAGACACTAGTAGGCAGAAGGTTTATCTTTAGTGGAGAGACGCATTGTAATTGTTATAAAATTGTTGACATGAGAAAATAGGTATATTGCCACATACATTTTTTTCATGGATGTGTGTTCAAACTTTTATGTGAATCGGTTTACATTTTGCTGCTTTTTGCTCAGACATACAAGTACATATAACTGATCTGCAAAATGATGTAGTTGTGAGATATATCTAAAAATTACTGGGTCTGAATTATTCACCAAACTCTGTCCTTGTGCAGGCTGTCATCAGGTCTACAGCTCTGCAAAGCTGATTTCTCAGAAAGGCAAGAAATGAGCATGATGGCTGTTGCTGTTTTCCTCCTGCAACTTTATTTTTTTTATCTATCTTCTATCTCTCTCCCTGCATATGTGTATACATATATATATATTTGTACGTATGTGTAGAGAGAGATTTTTACGTCTGGAGAGAAAGCAAGATTTATTATGCTCCTTTTAATTTGCTTTGGAGGCATTGCTTACTGGGGACACAGTATGTACTGAACAGAGCGTGCTAATTAAGCACCAGAAGGCAGACCAAGCCGTTTACTTGAGCCTTTGCCACAGATGCGTTAATTGTTTACACATGTCTTCCCCTCTCCCCCTTCCTTTTTGAACCCTCTACGCCACGTATAGACTGCCTGCCAGTAAGTTGATCAGCGCTACTCTCCCACCTTGTCAAAGACAGGAAACATTCCTACTTCTGGCCGAGGAATTATTTTTGCAGCTACTTGTGTTTTTGGCAGTGACTGTAGTGCTGGGTTGATGGTTTGCAGTAGGAGTCGGTCGTGCTGTGGGTACACTGTGTGTTTGAGTTGCTTCATGCTGGGGGTTCAGCAATAAGTTTTCTCCATGCTACTGTTAAGAAAAATATTCTAATCTGAGCACTGATTAAAGGAGCTCTCATACAAATGTGTGATTTTACCCAGGGAAGAGGTTAGTCGTGGGAATCTTCCTCCGGAGCTGTATCCTGTGATATGCCGGGGTCCTTTTCTGCTTTGGGCCTCGGGAGTGCTAGAGGGGACTGCGTTAAGCTAATTTACGTGTGAGATAAGGGATGCTGGAATTTCTCGACAGCCGTATGTGGAACGTCCCTGCGACTATTTGCTGAAACTGGGAGCTGTGAGCAAAACTTCCATCCTTTGCCTCCCACGGGTGACTCCAGCTAAGGCCTCCTGACGAAGGGTGTGTGATCGCCTGGCTGTTCTATCCGGCCACGGGCAAAACCTACGGAGGTGTATGTATTCTAACGAGGAAATAGCACAGTCCAGTGTATATGATCTGGAGTAAACTGGACTGATGCTTTTTTAATGATCTGAATCGCTTGTTTGACTCCCTCAGCTCAACATCTACGTTCAGGTTTTAAAGAACTATTGAAATAACAGAAAAAAGGTCTCCTAAAAGCAATGCTTCTGGCAAACAGAAAGGAGCAAATTTCTCATGAAAGGATCTATTTTTGGTGTTACTTCTATCCCAGTTTAACAGAACGGAGAGGTTTGGAGAGGACTGCTCCGTCTGACTTCACTTACTCCATCCTTCTGCCTCTCTAATTGCATTGTTTTAACTAGAAGCGTTTCTAATTAACAATGGAGCACTGACTCAACAGGGCACTACCTACAGTGAACCGGGACTTGGACTGTTTGGGAGTGTTCTCAAAAGAAATAAAGGGCCTAACTCTGCTATCTAGTGCCAAGTAATTAATTTCTTCCAGGGAAAGAAACAAAATAGTAACCTACCGTACTGTCTGAGTAGGTGTGGTGTGATTTGTTCCTGAATTTTAAAATTGGATATATTTTTTCATCTATCTCCTTTCAAAGAGGAAGTAATTGTATTTATATAATTGAGGTAGAGATGGTCACAGCAGGTTTTGGGGGAAATCAAGAAAGAACATGCTGCTTTACTTGCTTTACATGTATTACTTAGAACATCATAGAAAGAACTGTATTTTTCTGTGGTTTATTTTATGTATTTATTTATGACAAAAATATTGTATATCCACGTTTAAACATCTATTAAAAATTCTGTTAAAGGTTACGCTAATATACAATGACAACTGATTTTAAATATAAGAAAAAGTCTCCTCTAAAATGATAATAATTAAAGTGCATTTACACAGTTTCTATATTTTATCTAAAGGTAATATACTGCTGTTGCACAGGCAGATGTCTGCACTACATCAATACCTCTTTATCTCTGCTTTGCTTTGAAAGTTATTTTTCTCCTTTTTCAGAAACCTACATTTCTCTGTATTGCTTACATATCTAACTTTGAAGATTTCTTTCAAAATAGTTATGTGACATTAATAAATCTCTGTCTTCAGGGGGCTGATACTTTTCTTAGTAGCACTCCTTTTCAATAGTTTCTCTTCACATGTTAACCTTAAATTGCAAACTAAAGATTAAAGATATTTCAGGAATTGGCAAGAATTCAGGATCATAATTTATTGAGAGTGACATGATTTGACTTGATCACAGGCCCTGATGTTTTCAGTGTTTTCAGGAGTACATAAATTATTGAAAGAAGACAAAACGTAAGGAAACGCTAGCCAGTAAGACTCAGAAAGGTAGGCAAATTCATGAATATCACAGCTCAAGTAAAGCATTTTTAATTCCCTTACAGATGACTGAAGAACTGATTTTCTGGTCTTACCTAGTCAGTTTGGCTGCAGTAATCACTATGTCTAAGATAAACTACTGAGGATGTCTATTAAAATGATGATTTGTAATTCAGCTCTGGAGCTACTGAAGCTTTGGTGAACTAAAAGGCAAGATTTTTATTTAAGTGAATCTACCCATTTCGAGTTCCACCATTCTCAAGAATAAAAGTAGTTGTATTTAAGCACCAGAGAAAAATACCATTAATAATTTAAATAGTTTAAAGTGAAAAAATAGAAGCACTTTGCCAGCAGAATGCAGTTTCTGGACTGCAGGAGGTGCAATGCGGTCCATAGGTCTTGGTGTTCCTCTTCAGCACTAAACGAACCACATTTGAAGGTCTGCAAGAAGATGGGTGTTCCATGAAATATGCAGTATGGGAAGAAGCATTATTGAGAAAAATAAAACAACAGATAGATGTAGTGTATTTTAATACAACTAAATGTTTCTTAACAATTAAGGAATTGGAGGGCATAGTAGATAATCTAATAGCTCTTTTCCAACTCAGATGTCCCTGACACTGTACTTCCACTGTGACTAATTTGTTAGAAGAAAACAACAAATGGATGAACTCATCTGAATTTGATTTTTAGTCTTTAAAATGGTTTCTTTTCACCTATTTTCTCCAGTTAGGACATTTAAAAGAAGAAAAAGAAACACAATGCTAAGAATGACCAATTTAATTGAAAGGAACCTGGAACAACAATTCACGTAAAATCAGTATAAAGGACTTCATGATTCAGTCCATTTTCTGTGAGCTTAATAGAGCTATGCCCTGTGTCATAAGACATTCTAGACTGATAACAATGCATGGTAACTACTTATTAATCATAGAGAAATACTTTATATAAGAGCTTTTCAGACAAAATTCAGTCATTCAACCAGATTAAAGACTTCGGTACTGAAGACCCATTTTCTATGGTTAATGGTTTTGATTTTCCTGTCTGTCCAATGTAAAAAAAAAAGAACATGGGGAATCTCAACAACTGAGATGGATTTAATACTTGCAAATTTTCCTTGCACAGATTTTCTTCAAATTTTGTAGTCTGCAGTTATTCACCGACCACGTTCTTGGTCTTTAAATTGTGTGCTCTAAATCCCATGTGAGAATTTGATACATGGAATGAAAATAGAATGTTGTAATTTTCAATATATAGATCGGAGACACAGATCATGTCTCCTTTGGGATTTCAGTCCCTGGTGTTCTTTCAGTTATGCAAAGAACTGATGTAGCTGTGATTAACATTAATGGCAATTGCTGAGACTGACATAGGTTGGTTGGATTTATTCTATCCCGTTGAAGCACTCTGAGTGATACCCGAGTGGTGGGATTTGCTAACTGTCTGTGTTGTGTTGGCTTTGGAGCACAGCTAGGAAGGTGCCAGGAGAGGGACGCATTAGAGGCATCTCAGGGCGGCCCTGGCTTAGCAAGTACTGTGTAGGCCTGGACCCACAGGGACGAAATCTGTTAGAAACCAAGCACCACTAGTCAATTCTTGGGTGCTGCACCTGGCCCCGGCAACTACCACACACACCTGCAAGTCCTGATTACTCAAGAAAACCCTCCTTCCCTCTCCACCAAACAACTCTCGTGCCCAGCTGAGCAAGTTCTGGCTGGCTGCTAGCCATGGCCAATGGGCAGTAGTGTCACCAGCCACTGCCGTTGGCCCTGCAGGAGCTGGAGTTGGTTGTAGCAGGTCACCCTGGAGAGATGTTGAGTTCGCATGGGGTGCTGGCTCTGTGGCAATAACATGGAGTTGTGTATTTGGTGACTGGAGAAAAGGGGACCAACAATGAGAGAACAAAATGTTTCACAAGTGGCTGCTGGGTTCAGGCAGAGATGTCCTTGGCCCCCTGAAAAGTTTGGAGGTAAATCCCTCTGCTTTGGGATTAGTTGCATGCAAAGAGTCTGGGGGTGGCATTGCCATTTCTAAACTGGGTTGTTTGGTACACTTGTTTTCCTGATATTCAGGAGCCCAAGAAGGCAAAGAAATGGTGGAAAGCAGAAATGGGCTTACAGACTGTGGGATAGGCTTGGTAGCGTTGTTCTTGATTTGGGGTTTCCTTGTTGAGCGATACATTGCTTTCTAGGTGCTGCAGGGCTGCGTAGGAGCTCTACCTGGCAACCTCCAGCTGAGGTGGCAGTGCAGATGGGTGCAAAAGATACTCCATTTTTCAACAATAGGAACGTATTTTGGCTTTTGCTGTGGAGAGAGATTTGAAAACACGTGATTTGTCTCCTCTGTAAATAGGAACCATGTACATTTTGTCTGTTGAGTGGGAAAAAATGAAGGGTGAGATAGCTCTGTCTCCCTGCGGTACCCGTCCTACCGTGCTCGCTTGGCAGCACACGCACATTGTCCTGCCGCAGCGAGAAACAGACGGAGCAGGCATGCCCCCGGGTCCTTGCTGACTGTTTATCAGGAATTGTTTCGCAAGTGTTGAGCGAAACAGATGATTTGAGAGGCATATACATTGTGTGATAGAGTAACATTTCTGAAACGCTAGAAATTGTTTAAATTGGTAGTTCTGAGAAAAATTTTTTTTTTTTTCAGCATTGAAAATGTGATTTAAACATTTACAGTCTAGGTAAGAAAACATCAGTAATTCTGAATAAAAACAGGATATGCAAGATACCCACTTCTGCTTTTTGTGTGCTAATGCTTTGAATAATGGTTCCTATAAAGACTGCTGAAAATCTTTTCCTTAACAGTGTTTGTTCACATTGTATGCCCAGGCTTAGTTGATGTTTCTCCTCTCTTCCAAGATTTGCTATATGTGTACTTGTATTTGGTAGCACAAAATGAGAATTTAGGGGCTATGTATTTTTTCCTCATTTATTCCAATTCAAAATTTGGAGAGCATTAAATGAAAAAGTTTTTGTTTCTTTAATAGGCAGAAATGCAGATTTCAGCCAGAGTCTGAAAGTCAAGTTGACTTTTATGCAGTGAATAGCATCACTAATAATAGAGATTTGGCAGGTCAGATTCTGCCCTGGTTTACACATCTGTTCAACCCAATTTTCATCAGATTTAATGTGATGGCAGCTACAGATAAGCAGGTAGGGTTTTGGTCCTGTAATTGGAACTTGGTTAACAAATTCTGTTTATGCTGTAGAGAGCTCCTCCACCGTTTCCTAGAGCTGTTTGTGACTCCTCAGAGCTGAGAACAGTAAAATTTGTAAAAAATATTTTTCATTACTTGGAGACCGCTAGTCATATCATGCTACGACTGTGGGTAAGTAGCTTACAGAGAGAAGAATTTTATTCCTTCTGTTGGTGAGAGGCGGTCTCACCGGCCCTGAGCTCCTGAGGAATTTTAAGTATCTATCTGCCTTAAACTTCTGATCCTCTGACTTTCAAGAATGTTGTAGCCCATCTCTGCAAACGTATTGTAGGCATCGTGTCTTTGTACCGTGGGACTGTATTGTATTGTGTAGCAACTACATATTGCCTGTACTGGGGATCCTGGTGGCATCAAACTGGGTGAATCCAGGAGGTACAGAAGTTATTTCTCTTTTCTTGGTCTTAAGCATGTCTCAAGGCCCTGGATTCATTCCACCGAAGTCTTAACACTACTCTGTCTATGCCTGTTACTCTTCAACAGTAATAAAAGGCATCTAGCTGAAACTTTTTGGCACCTAAAGTTAGACAAAATGGATTTGGTGGTACATTTTGACACATAGAAATTTACTATTTGATATTATTTATGAACATGTATATAAGCAAATTTTGGCTTAAAAGAAGAAAAATATTTTGTTTTCAAAAGTAAGAAGAGCTGGGAATTTCGTTGCTGGCCAGTTTTCCTGTGGGAGACAGGATGCTGTAAAAACTTTGCAAACTGAAATCATTGTCATAGATCAGGCAACATGAGAGTCATCTCACCTAACCTGTTGTGTCCAATATTCTTAAAAACCTCAGCTGTGGAGTTTATGCTCCGAGCGGCTCATCAGTTAAGGCTACATTGGATCCCAGTGTGTATTTTATCTGGTAAATTAAGTCAAAAAGCTGTGACCTACTGCACTGTACCAAGTATGCCTGCATTACCCGCTGCTGAGGCCACCCTGCTTCCACCCTGCAGGGAAGCGCTCAGGGCTGCCTGCAGCACCCACCACAAGGCTCCAAGTACGGGTGGAGGACAAATTGCACCAAAAAGAACCTTTTCACACAGTAATTTGCTAATTTAGACCACCACTAGACTTCTTCCTTATATCTTTTATAATTAGTCACCTATCTAGATTGTCAGGATATATGGCTCTGAATGAAGTGAATATGCTGTTTGAGTAACAGATACACTGTGAGTTTTCAGATTAGAACCATGTTTTGTAAAAAGGTAAGATATAGCATTTGGCTTTATTAACTGCCATTCTTGAAGTGAGAATATCAATACCACTAAATTTGCTGAAGCTACAGAAAAAAGTTCAACTGTAAAATAAAAAGGTTGAATTGCTCCTTGTGCCACTGATGAAGCTGTAAGAGGTGGCTAAGCAGGATCAGGTGTCTCTCTCTGTGTTCCCACTGTGCTCTGCTGAGGTGCTGGACTTATTTTAACCTCTGTGCAATTTGGAAGGGTATCAGGACTATTCCAGTTCATGCCTGGCTGCAGCACTTCTGCATGTGCCATTCTGGTAGCAGTAGTGACTTGTGCTGCGTAAGTATATCTTTCTAATATAACAGAAGAGAAGTTAAGGTCCATGTGCTATTTTCTATATGTCAGAGTAGATTCAACGTGCAAAAAGTGAAGAATGAGAATGAAATGCTGCAAAACTATGCAGCTGCTCATATAAAGGTCTCCTACAGAGTATTATGGCATGGGAGAATCACCAGTGCTTGATCAAACTCATCAGACTCCCTGAGTGCCAGAGCTGGAGAGCAGAGAGATGGAATAATGCTGTAAGCAGAGCGATCCTCTGCTGCTTTGTTACCCCTGGGCATGTTAGATCAACTTCTGGGCTGAATTATCAACTTTGTGCTGCTGAATTATCACTAGGAACAAGTTCTCAGCTAAAACATTATGATCTGAGCATTTTTTAAAGTACCTGTTTCCTTCATAGAATAATGAGAAACAAAAA
The DNA here is from genome assembly GCF_000687285.1 of Phaethon lepturus. Lineage (NCBI taxonomy): Eukaryota > Metazoa > Chordata > Aves > Phaethontiformes > Phaethontidae > Phaethon > Phaethon lepturus. The sequence goes on from NW_010510118.1 coordinate 30,503, forward strand.
GACACATTCTAATAAATAAGAAAATGATCACACAGGAGCCTAAAAAAGAAATGCATAAGCTAGAAAGCAAGGCTTGGGAAGGACAAGTGATGTGTTAGTATTTGTCACCTGGTCAAGTTCAAAATTACATTAAAAACTCCACCCTACAAAAAAAACCAAAACAGACTCCTCCAAGTTCAGGAGCCTAAAAAGTAGCATTTGTCCAGGACAAACCATCTCCAGCTTTCAACTGGGTGGAACATCTGAAATCCAATAATTTTTGTAGCTTTCCTGTGGAAGATGCTGTCTCAAAACCCCAAAGTTTTATCCATCTTTAGCTTTCTTTTCACAAATTCAGGTTGTGTTAGAAGAGCAGCTGACTGGGAACAAAGGAAGAAGATTAAAAAGGGCTACCAGCAAGTAACTTTTTTCAAGGAAAAAAAAGGCTTTATTTTTAGATTTGCTTCCCTGCTTCTGAAAGAGACATAGAAAAAGGAAATTGTAGAAAAAAGAGAAATGGATGGTAATGTTGACAATAATGTCTGTCTGTATTCACCCTCAAGCCATGTGTGAGATAATCTGCCCTTTTGGGAATTTTTTCGTTGTTTTTCTGAGAAGGGACTTATGTCCATGTCGAATGGTTTCCATCTAAATTAAACAGGGATAGAGAACAGATTTGAGAACTGGCACGTGACCAGGTATAATATTTAAATGCTTCTATGCTCCTTGGCAGGGTTGGGGCCCTTGCAACTCCCCGTCAGTGTAAACGGCTGATCTGGGGAGTTGTGTGAATGCTGATGGACAGGTCCCCATAGCAGGGTGGGCGAGACCTGCTTTGGGGATAACACCAACATAGATGCATGAATGCAAACTATGCTGAGCCACGTGCCCTCAGGGGCAGAGAGCAGGCCTGTTTGATTTAGTGCTCTAGACACAACCTTTACATCTGGGTCTGTGTGGTGGGAGACGAGTGGGGAAGCTGGGAGATCCTGTTCTAGCACAGTCTAACCTAATTCTCCAGGCTACTAGGAAAGAGAGTTGTGAGATTGCCAGGAGCTGCCTGTAGCACCGAAGTGGATCTGAGGGACGTGATTGTATCTCAGACTGTTGAGGTGCTTTCGTGAGCCACCTGTTAACCTGTCTTCCTCCTGCAAGGCAGAACCGGTGGCCACCTCCCTGTCCCCAGCCTTTTGCACAGGCTCCTCAGACCTCTCTGCCCCAGGGTTGTACTACAGCTGTGGGATTTGCAGGTACATTTTAATTTGTCAGAGGAAGAATATAAGGGGAAAAAAGAAGTTTACAAATAGATTATGTCACATTCTTGGTTGTTTTTTTTAAAAGATAAACCAGGATGAATTCGAATAAAGTTGCAAAATACAGTGAATGCTGATTTCTAGCTGATCTCCTGGAAGGAGCCCACTGCATTAGAATGACTGGCTTTCCTCTTACCTCATTAAGATTCTTCATTTCCCTCATCACACTGGCACATTTTCTAGCAGAGGTCAGGTTCGTTGAGGAGGTCATGATCATTTTCTGCTAGAGTGCTATTTTCTTCTCCATCATGGAAACTTCCAGTGTGGCAAAAGCAGGCTGAAAATAGACCCTTTCTGCCCTGCAAAAGTATGTTCACATTCTTCTGTCCTTGTTCAAAACATCTAGTGCTTTGTCTCATCTTTCTGACAGTTCCTGAGTTGTCCCCTCTGCCTCTATAGCTTGCTACTGATAATCTGCCTCTGTCCCGACTGCATTTTTGGGTCTTTCTTATTACCACTCTCCTCTTCCAGAATACAAAAAGTCTGTGTCCTCCAGTCCCAGCCATCTCCTGTAGGGATGATTTGAACACTGAAAATTATTATCCCTGGAATGGTCTTTTGTAGGAACTCTTTATTCCAATTTATTGATAAAATTAAGATTTCTACAAAATTTCAGCTGAAATAGCTGCTTGCCTCGATAAATGAGCATTTCAAATGTATGGCAAGGTAATATACATTATAATATGCTTAAGATATTATTATGACCTCCTGTTCGAAGGTTATAAAAGGATTAATTCTGCAGAATCTGCTCTTTCATTGTTCCTTCTTCTACCTACCGGTGCACTGTTGGTGCCGTTGTAAAGAAGTTCTAAAATGAAATAAAATAAAATTCATTGGAATACCGACCTAAAGAGGACCTTTTTGTTCAAGTGAATATATCACATGCTTTCTTTACAGATGATTTTTAGTATTTCTGAGTTTACTTAAACGAAAACCTGCAAAAGGCAATAGCAACAAGCAGATGCCACAACCCTTAGTGTGGAAGGCTTGAAACATATGTTATTACTCTGAGACTGTATTTCTGTATAACTTAGGAAAGTTATTTTCGTGAAATTTGCCATGCTAACATTTGTGATGGTGAAAATCTTCCTTTGGTCTCAGTGTAAATGTAATGTAGATGCCCGTACAGCATTCCTTTTCATACTACTTAGCAAAGGGCTCTTTGACCTTCAGGGGTCATCTTTGTAGTGAAGGGGTTAATTGTCACTGGCTATGCCTTTGAAGACTAAGACTGTTAACTTGTGAGCATCCTGTGGATGCTTAGTTACTGAGGAAGCCTGAACCCCTCGCCTCAAAACTGAGTCTGGTACGGTGCTAAATTAAAGGCAGTCAGGTGTGTGAATACTCTTGTGGACCCAGATGTAGAGTAAAATTCTACTGAGGATTCAGCATCTGCACTGTACACTTTTTTGGGGGTTTTACTTCAGACTGGCTCTGCTCTGAGTGCCGATTTGTGGCTGGGATGCACTTCCCAATTTAGTTTCATTGGGAGGGATTCAGACCTTGCGCTCAGGAGCAGCTCGCTGAAAAGCAAGCTGTGAGCGGAGGCCATCAGGAGGTTGGTTTCAAGTGTCTACTCCTCATCCAAGTTAAATGCTAATGCAGACCCACGTTCTAATTCCACTTTTTTGCTGTGCTAATCTTTCTGAGAAGCTTTAGCCAGTGGAAAATCAGTTCTGCAAGACATGAAGACATTTCACAAATCAATATCTCGATTGCAAAAAAGAATAACTGCTGCGGAAATGTGTTTTATTCAGTTGCGTCTAGGCTGACGAGAGTGCATCCCAGATAGGGTATCTTGCAACTTCTGTTGAAAGTGATGAAATGTAGGCTTCTGTGTGAGACAGAGTATTTTTGGACAAGATTCTTAGCAGTGATATGGAAACCGAGCTCAGTGGTTATTGACCCTAGGCAGCCAGGCTAGGCAGACTTTTCCTTTACCGACTGGCTCTGGAGGTCTCGGGGGTTTTTGCGGAGGATTTGCTTTTCCTTTGGTTTATACAAACATCACTCAGGAGACAATATTTTATCCCTGTCATGCCAACTTGGACGCAAAATAACCTCCCACTCGCTCCCCCCCCGCCTCCTGAGCTCTGCAAGGCGCCAGCTGCGACAATGCCATCGTGGGCACCCCTGTGCGATCAATTTGGCTCACAGCTGTACTCAGTGTCAGTAGTAATTATAAGGGTTAATGTGATTAGTTTCACTTGTAGTATTGGTAAGTATCTCCTGTTGCCCTTGGCAATAAATTTCCTTCTATAAATTCTTCGGTATACTGTTTTATGGTACCAATTGCAGTCATGCTAGGTAAGGGAGCAGCTACATGAGGCCAAGTTGGAAATAATGGCAGAGGAGAAGTGGGTAAATTCCCTTCTACACGAAGTAAAATACATAGTGACCGCTCACTGTAAGAGTATAAAGAATTCCCATAGATAAGATTTTTACCCTCTGATATTTCCTCCATCTCAAGACTGTGAAAATATATGGTTTACTTCACTTATATTAATTACTGGATAGTGGTACTATCTGGGTAATACCAGAACTCATATAAGAATATATGTGCTGCTGATACTTTCTGTCTCATTCAGGTGCTGGTGGAAAAAGCACTCCTCTACGCAGTAATTCAGAATATGATTAAGTCTCACTTGTCATTTTAAAAGAATAAGCAAGGGGTGGTAGGTGAAGTTTCTCTTTCCCGCTTGGTTTGATGAACTGAGCAGGAAAGTAAGATGAAGTCAAATGTGAGAAATCTTTTCAACCTTAATTTGCCAGCTGAGATTTGATTTAAGCACAATAAATAATGTGCGTGAATGTGCATTGGTGAGGGAGAAAATCAGCAATTTAAATGAGTTCATCCATCCATACAGGGTGAGATGTACAAAATTAAAAAGACTTGGTTTGTTCTGTTGCTGTAGCTTAACAGGGATGTGTGGAGTCTCTCAGATGTCTCAGCTTTTATGGATTAGCATTGCTCTTGGAAAGGGGATTTGTTCTGTTGAACACGGCTTGTCATATTTCCCTTTACAACAAAATACTTCAGAGCTTATTATATATGGCATGGTTTTCATCTTTACCTGAACTGTGTGTGTAGTGTATGTGCACATCTGTCTGTCTTTCCTTCCTTTCTTTTGGTCTCCTTCCTTTTTCCTCTCTTTCTTCAGGTACTTGGCTCTCCCCAGTATGATTTTTTTCAGCCTTTTGTCAACACCTTCATCTTTGCACGGAGTACCCACATTTCTTTCAAGCTGCTGAAATTGATTTAAAGCTGAAAAGATAAGAGAAATGGACACGAAATATTTTCAAATCGCAATTGAAGATAAGAAGGGAAACCCCCTTCCTAAGATAATGGTGTTTTTGGAGTGCTAGCAAACGGAAAATAGGTATTTAGCTCTTGATATGGACACTGCAGAAAGGACATGTATGAAAAGTGTTTTTTTTCCTACTGGCACAAAGAAGTCTTTTAACATAAAGATAAGAAAAGTGAAGTCCGGTCTACAAAATTTAGTCATTCATCCATCCGAGTGCATGTAATTTCTATCAAAGTGGCATTCTCTTTAGTATGGAAATGAGAAGCATGTTAGGTTTACATACAGATTTTGGATTAAATTGTCACAAGGAGAGAGATTTGTTTTTAATGCACAGGTCTGCACGCAGAAATTGCAGATAACCATAGCGTCTTAGGCGCTTTTAAATTCCCATCCACAAGCAGACATTTTGGTGGAAAGCTTATAAATAGAAACTCTGAGATGAGCAGAGGGATGGACGTGATGTCCTCTCGTCCTTTTTCCCAAGCCTTTTTTTTTTTTTTAAAGTTTGTGATTATGTTCTGTTAAGCTGTCACAGAACGGTGAATTATTACTTGCAATTTAGCACGCTCAAGTTCCCCTTGCAGCCATCCTGGTGTGTATAAATTGCTATCAATAGCTTCTTTTAATTTTCAAGCTAAGCAAGCGGTGGATACACCAGGACCTTGCGTATGCTTCAACTCAAGTGCCAGTTACGCCTCTCTCGGGGAGCAGAGGTGGGGGAAACACAGAATCACTAAGGTTGGAAAGGAACT
>NW_010510119.1:0-11126 GCF_000687285.1 Phaethon lepturus
CGACATGCATTGAATGCAGGATTGCTGGCTGTCAGTGTTGGCGGGATGGTTCCGTACATGATTGATCCTAGTTACACTACGGGAATTACTTGCTTAGGTTCTGTGTCAGCTCTCTCAGCCATAATGGTAAGTTGAGGAATTGTAGGAGGTGAAACAAATCAGGTTTGCAAGTTTCCTGTTAATGATTGTATTTTACTGTCCTCAGTCACGATCCTCATAGTGCCAGTGTGCCTACTTGCAGTTGCAAGTAGCCACTGACTTTGCGAACTACTGCTGTAAACTAGAACTGCTCCAGAGAACAGTTGTATATAATACATGTATATAATTACTTTTTGGAGCTGTGACTTGATGGAGCCTTTTACATAAGAAACTGATATTTTAAGACTCTTTGAAAACTTTATCCTTAAGATACTTAAAAGAGCACTGGATCTGCAGGTCATCATGATAACTTAATAAGATTATCCCCATGTGTAACTTCGCCCATTCACTCACACCAACTGTTGCAAAAATTACCCTTCTGTAAACGGTGTCTTGCAAAGACTGCTCAGTGTGAATCCTTTAATGGTATGAACAGTCCCATGGAGCTGCTAGGATATTTTTGCAAGTAAAAATATGTGACTAAGCACAGAGTGAGGTCAGTGGAGTGCCTTCCTGTTGTCTCTCAGAAGGCAGAATTGGTAAGTCTATTGCTCAGGAGACAGCTTGATGTCTCCTGCATTGAAAATACTTGAATAGGTTATTAAGTAACTTAATTTTTTTTTTTTTCAGTGCTGCAGGCAGACTCTTTTCTGCATGTTCTCCTTAGTTGTGACTTATACTGAAGTATTTTCTTTCCTTTTGCAGGGTGTCACTTTAACAGCAGCTATTGGAGGTGCTGATATGCCTGTAGTTATTACTGTCCTGAACAGTTATTCTGGATGGGCTTTGTGTGCTGAGGGCTTCCTATTGAACAACAACTTGCTGACCATTGTTGGTGCACTCATTGGCTCCTCTGGGGCCATCCTCTCTTACATCATGTGTGTGGTAAGAAATCAGCAGAAATCGTGCTTGTTTTCCAAGTACTAAAAAACCTTATTCAGCACATTTGATGGGAAGATAGGCAACTGGAGGACAAAACTCCTAGGCATTTAGAGGCTAGAAAATTCTTGATTGAAATTGTTGGACTAGACGTCAGTCATCTCTCTTTGGTTTGGAGAGATAACGTGCCTCAAAACTGAGGAAAGCCTTTGCATTGACTTGGGCATTTGAATCTGGACTCAAACAGGTATGATTACTTGTGCTCTGCTGTTTATTTTAGTCATGTCGCTCTGCAGTGTTGTTAAATTTAGGCTAAATTTAAGACTTATCAGCTGGAGATACTTTAAGTAATGAGTTCCTTTAAAAAATAATTTGGTTCGATTAGAGAGTAATCTAAAGTTTGTTTTTTTGAAGTGTAGGAAAGTGTGCACCTTTCTTCAGAGTAGATACTTTGAAGCACCACAGGGTGGCAGCAGGCTTGCATTAATGTATTGCTGATACTACTGTTTGTCAGCGCAAACTCAAGCTTCAACTCTGTGTAAATCATACTACAGTATTAGTAATGATCTCCTTTTCTCTGCAACATTTGTACAGAAGTCTCCTGTTTTCCTGTGTCTCTCTCCTTTTTGTGTTCAAAGACAGAGAGGTAATGACTTCAAGAAAACTGTTCACAGTGCAACAGTTGCCAACCTCCTATTCTCTGTTGTGTAATCTTGTTCCACTTCTGCTCTTGTGTTCTTGTACGATCAGTGTTGCTGTTCTCCTGTCCTGATGTTTTCCTATGGTCAGCCCTGGCTGTCTTCTTTTACTTCGTCTCTGCTGATAAATAGTGTTGTTACCATTTTAGGAATGTTCAGTATCATTCACTTTCATCTTTCTTGAAGAACAATTTCAGAAAAGCTTAAAAAAGCATTTTTGTGCAGCTTCATGGAGGTGAGTTCAAATGAACAATCTCAGGTATGAATTTTAAAGAATCTTGTTCTTTCTTGAGCATTTTATATCTCCTTATCAAAAGTAAATGAGATTATGTGGCTTATGGGACATCTTCTTATACATGCATGTTTGTATGCAATCAGCATTTTAGTCTGTATCAGTAGAAAGATGATGCTTATGGGCAACACAGGAATGAAACGCATGTTCTTTCAAGATCAAATTCTTGTAAGTTCTGGTGAAAAAATGATCTGTTGGGTATCGATTTACCAGTAGGAATAGTTATTCTATAGGCCTTTATTTTTCTTTCACCGTGTCCTTCCTTTTTTATTTATTTTATTGCTAGCTCCTCTCAGCACTTAGATAGTTTTGAGATACTTGCATCTGTTACTTGGAGGAATCTAGGTAAATAGGAAGCCTGGGGAAGCAATTAGCAAAGTAGTTATGCAGTGACAGAGTGGCTTTCCCCTATGTATTTTTCAAATTTCAGGAAGTTTAGTTTTTGAGGTAGTATTCTAGAAATCTTATGTTGCTTTATATAAGCTTAGACAATTAAACTTGATCAGCCATTAAAATTATTTTGTATAATTTCTGCACAATAAGCAGAATAACTTGTTTCTGTTATAGCATTTTTTTCTGCTTTACTACTTCTAATGGAAATCATTACTTTAAAAAGCATTACAATCAAGGGATTCAGTATCATTGTCTTGAAGCTGCTTTTCAGGAGAAAAAATACTCAAGAGTTTCAATAAACTTTACGTTAGGCTGTTGCAACCTGTGCTAATGAAACAACAATCTTCTGCTCCTTTTTTTCCCCCCTCTTCCCCCCGCACCTTGGCCCTTCCCCTCCCCCTCCAGTATGACTTCAGTCCAAAGCAGTATATTTGTTGAAGCTTATCTAGTACAGATGAGAAGGTGTTTGTTGAAACATCGTAATGGTTAAAACCTTCTTTTTACAATTTTTCCAATTACTTTTTGTGATAAAACCATAGCTTAATCATCCAAAGCCTATCCAGATATTCTCTTAAAGCTTGAGTTGATAAAATTGGCTAACATGTATTCAGATAACCACTTAGTTTTTGCACTCCTATCTGCTTGATTTTCCACCCATCCCTCTTTTGTGCCTATTAGTAGGGTCAGTTAAGGATAAAGAATTTAATTTCAAAACAAAAAAGCAAAGGGCTGTAGTGTTCACTCATGCTGTGAACTGTGACTTCATTTTAAAACATTAACACAATGTGTCTTCTTCAGAACACTTGATTGTGTTAGCATGTTCTTCTCTCTTTTTTGGCAGAGTGAATACTTGGTGATTGTAGTATTAGAATGAGTATGCTTAGGGATGGGGAGGATGCTTCAGGTGGAAGAGGAACCATTACTTGGGATGATGAAATAGAGCAAGACAAAGGACCAATTGTGTTAGTCTTATAAATGGTATGCTGGTCCATCACCTGTACTAGCTCTGCAGTTTCTCTGGGTACAGTGGAAGGACTTGGAGTTCTCGGGGTCAAGGGTTTGGTTTTCCCTGGGCTGTAAGCTGCTGACCAGTATCACCTGTGTGTGCACAGCAGAGAGGGCTTTTTGCTGGTAGTTGGATTATCTGTGAATGGTGACTGCTGCACTGTATTCATAGTGGTTTGTGGTCCATGGTGATAAAGAAGGTGAAAGAGGCTATAGAAGAGTTTCCACACTGTCCCTGTGCTGAGTATGTCTTAGCTGCATTGGTTAATTGTTGCTTGATGAGGTCTTGGCTTATTTTGAGGTCTTCAGTATCCACCCCCTTTTTTTGCCAGACTTCCCCCTTCTTTCCTCGGCTGTCTAGTGTGGAGCCAGGCAAGAGTGCTTTAATTTTAGGCTTGCTTTGTGTGGATTGTCAGATTTCTAATAGTATTTAAACTTTTTTTTCCTTTGGCGTGGTCTTAGTGTTGTCTTTTGGTTTAGATATGTGTAGAAATTGTTTTGCTGCTTGTAAGCTTAGCATGCACAGCATCTGAAAAGGGTATTCTGTCTAGGCTGTCTTACCTGACACTTAACTGCTGTAATATACCAAGTAGTCTGTTTCCCTGTTTGTCAAAGGCAGTGTGATCTTAGAGGGTATGAGCTACTGCCTACTGCAGGCAGTAGAAGGATGCTAATTTCCCCGCATTTGTGCACCTTCCTTACAGTATCTGAAACAGTGATGATTTATCAGGATAAATAAAAGGTCTTCTAACATCTTTGTTGTGCTTGTTTGTTAGATGAAGAATTTCACAGAATGGTATGTCTTCTCAGGCTATAGCAAAAAACCTGTGGAGTTCCATGATTTGAAATGTCAGTGGAAAACGGACACTTGGAAGCATACTTTTGTGTGGGTGTTTCCTCTTGCTTGTATGTGTGCCACTCCAGATCCATTCTTAAATTTTGCAGTGGTTTCTGAGATGTGTGACACACATGTTTAATTCAAGAACCAATTTATTCTGTTCCTTTCCTGTGTCTAAAGTGTTGTTTACCTCAGTTACCAGTTTTGCCTACTTAGGATATTGCCAGATATTGCTTTGGGACCACACTCTCAAGGAGACAGGCCAGTGAAAGCATTATCCACTTTTTCTGGCTGTGCATCTACAGAGCCAAATTTTCAGGATGTGTTCTCCTCTTAAAGCTTCTAGTTTAAGAGCTCTTGTTCCCCTTTGGTGCTCAGCCAGTAAGTTAATGGCCCCCTTCAGTTCGTTACAATTTGATACCAAATAGTATTTGGTTATTTTTGTGTGGCTGCTTAGCTTTGTTGTGTTCTTCCCTGTCTTGATGCTGTAGGAGCTTTGCTTCTGTACTACCTGTAAGAGCTACATGGTTTCCATGCTGTCGTATAGCAGTTCTGTGCTTACATGTTGAATTGCTTCAGAACTTAAGAAAATACCTTGCAAAAATTCTGTGTGTATATATGTGGAAAAAAAAAATCAAATATGCATTCTTTTATATCCCTTTTAAGAACAAAGAGATCAGTATTTGCCATTTTTGTTGTTTTTTTCTTTGTCTTGGGGAAATGCTGATGCCGTCTCATTACATGTGTAATGTAATGTGTTAGAAGCTGATGTTTGGCTATTATATTAATCTGAATCTCTGTTTTAAGAAGTTTTGCGTTTTAAGCAGGCAAAATCAGCAGATAAAGACTTGTTGTCAGGAAGGCTTTAATATTTTCAGAAGTTTTCTTTGTGGACATCTCCTTTATGTTTGGATTTCATCTTTAGCTGATGAAGAACCTCTTGTCTTTCAGGCTATGAACCGTTCCCTTGCAAATGTGATTCTAGGGGGCTATGGCACCACATCAACAGCTGGTGGGAAGCCCATGGAAATTACTGGAACCCACACAGAAATCAATGTGGACAATGCAATTGAAATGATAAAAGAAGCCAATAATATTATTATTACTCCAGGTAAGAGACTCTTGACTCATGCAGCAAGATGTTCTAAGGATATATTGTTAAAAACCAACCAAACAAAAACACAAACCAAAAAACTGTAGCCTGTTTTGCAGTTGCAACATAGCAGCAGTGTGTCAAATGTTGACTGGGTCTGTGAGATGTGCTTTTCTTCCCAGGTTGGTCATCGTTCCTTTGTGTAGATATGTGTATGCCACTTTTTCCTCGTGTGTGTCTCTTCAAACTTTGTCCTATTTATTTAGATTTTAAATTCTTCAGGACAAAAGTACTCTTTTGTAAATTATGTTTACAGTTAATTTTGTGTACAGCTGTTGTGGTGTGAGTTTCCAAGCACTACCACAATACCAGTGGTACTAACAACAAAATATGTGTCTGTTAAGTTACTGAAAGAGAGGATCTTATTTACGCTTCTCCTCTGCTTGCTCAATTCTGCATTGTTTATTAAAAAAAATCAGAAAACCATCTAAAACTTTGTATACAATAGATACTGGAGTTAAATTATGAAAAAACCCTGAAAACCAAAACACTGAGTTGTCTGAAGCTGTTGTGTTGGCTGTAGGCTCATATGGTTCAGTCACACATTCTGTGTTAGGAGAGGTCAGGTAGGGAATAGTTCAAGACTTGTTTTCCTTCAACTGAATAGTAGAACTATTGTGTTAAAATTTATTTTAGCGTTGGAATGAGAAGAATGCTAAAAAACAATGTCATCTTTAATTTTTCAGCTTAAATGAAAACATAAGTGAGGTAGGGTTCTAATTTGGGACGCTACCTTTGTTTCAAACAAAGCTTGCAAACATCTTCAAGGAGTTTGCCTCTTGCTCCTGTGGTCAAACTTTGAGGACACCTTTAATAGTTTATTAAACACCCTGGGCATTATTACTCTGAATTAATTCAGACAGAAAGACAGAAAAGATTATTTGCTGCTAAAAGCCGTATTCAACTACTAGATTTGCATTATGCAAATCCAAAATTTTGTTGGGGATAATGGTGGTGAAGCAACCTGACAGTAGCCTCTTTATCAAATTTTCAGTGTACCGTTGTGAAACATCCTTTTCTTACAAAGGAACATGTATTTTTGTGAAGATGAAATAAGTTAATTGCGTAGTTTGACTGGTCAAACTACTACACTGTTAGTGGTCAGGAGACCAAAAAGAAGAGGTGAATTACAGTGGTCAGGCTGGGAATATATGAGTATCTGGTGTGAGTGTATATATATAAACATTTTTTTGTTTATTATTAATTATAGAGGTGTTTGTGTGGAAGGTACATTTTTTGCCTGTAACTATTCTATCTGCACTGAAACAGAAAAAAGAGCTTAAAATTTGGAAATTCTTTCAGGTTATGGTTTGTGTGCAGCAAAAGCTCAGTACCCCATAGCTGATCTGGTGAAGATGTTGAGAGAACAAGGGAAAAATGTCAGGTAAGTAAGTTCCTTGATAAAAAGTATTACAGGTTTTTTGTTTGGTTGGTGGTTTTTTTTTTTTTCCCCCGTTACATTAAAATTCCCTACAAGTCTTTGTTTTTGTTTAATTTTTCTTTCAGCAGTCATTATTACACTGATCTCTCAGAAATACTAGCTGGAGGAATGCTCTAGTATTTTTAAGATACAGTTGCGTATCTAGAAATTTCATGCTTTAGTGTAGAAGATCCCTTACTCTTCTTAAATTTGTTTTTTAGAAGTAGCCCCAGCAGTTGGAGAATAATTTTTTGTGGGTTTTTTGCTTTTGTTTTGTTTGGTGTCATGCTGAAATTCAGTTAAAAAGAATGTGTTTGCAATTTAATACTTCTTTATTGTAGCAACAAAATCTTCCTGTTTTGAAAGGTAAGTTAGCTCCTTTAGATACATATACTCTGCCTTTGTATATCATAGTATTTTTCTACAAAACAAGCAGTGAAATTTTTTGTAAAATAAAACTTTTAATGTAGCTTTTTGTATTGTGTTCAGGAGAACAGTTGGCAGCCTTCTCTACAAGTGGAGATTGGAGAGCTCTGTGAAAGTAACCACTTTGTGGAAGTACATTATTGTGAGGAGTAATCATAGCAGCTGACCTCAGTGCAGGGAAAGTAGTTTTTCTTTATGCTTGTAGTCAATGCATAGGCAAAGGCCTACCTTAAGTTTGGTTTGAATTGCCTCCTAGAGAAACCTCCATTAAGGGGGATTGTTTATTTGGTTAAAATAGCTTTAATGTTTTACTTTTTTAAGTCCTAATGTCTTAAGGAAATGGAGCCCTCTGTTTGAGGAATAGTTAAAGGGGTACAATGGGAATAGTTGAAGCTCCTAGGCAAGAGATGGGAGCCTCCTGCAGTATGGAGAAGTGTTTGCTGGGGTTAGTCTGGTGTGAAGTAGAAGTGTAGATCAGGTAGCAGTCTCTGCACTGACAACACGAGACTTAGTTCCTGTGATAACTGACTTGCATTAATAGAAGTAATGCATATTGTTACACTGCAATGCTCATATATTAAGAAAAAAACCAACTAAACCAGAAAGTAACACCCAATTCTGATTTGCGTGTTTGAAACAATGCTGAAAAAATTAACCACACTATAATATTAAATGCCCTTTTTAGGTTAAAAATCCACCGTCTACCTTGCCTTTTTACTATCCTATTAACCCTTTCTGCACTCTTGTCGTGGTTTAGCCCCAGCCGGCAACTAAGCACCACGCAGCCGCTCGCTCACTCCCCCTCCCGCAGTGGGACGGGGAAGAGAATTGGGAAAAAACTCGTGGGTTGAGATAAACACGGTTTAATAGGACAGAAAAAAAAGAAGGAAACAACAATGATAATACCAACAAAGGAATGTACAAGAACAAGTGATGCCCAATACAGCAATTGCTCACCACCCCGTGATCGACAGCCCGTCCCCGAGCAGCGATTTCCGCCCCCCGGCCAACTCCAGTTTATGTACTGGGCATGATGTTGTATGGTAGGGAATATCTCTTTGGCCAGTCTGGGTCAGCTGTCCCGGCTGTGTCCGCTCCCAGCTCCCCGTGCACCCCCAGCCTACTCGCTGGACGGCTAGCACAAGAAGCTGGACTGTCCTTGGCTGCTCAGCAGCAACCCAAAACATCAGCACATTATCAACAGTTTCTCATCCCAAATCCAAAACAGTCTCGCACTAGCTTCTGTGAAGAAAACCAGCTCTATCCTGGCTGAAACCAGGACAACTCTGGAATAGCTAAAGAAATTCAGTGTGTATTGATGAGAGGTGTCTTGCAGATTCTCAAGAGCTCCTGTTTTTGGACTGATGCACTACAAACAGTGCCTCTGTTAAAAATAAATCTTTATGTTTACGTTGAAATCCTCATAAGTCAATCCATGTGATCTTAGCAGCAGGACTTTAGCTTCCACAGCATATACTGCCTGATCTCCCTTTGCCTCTTCTAAGCATTAGGACTGTGGTATCTTCTCTTACACCATGCTTTGAAGGTTTCTACAGTCTGATTTGTTAAGGAAGTAGCCAGTGAACATAAGAAGAACTGAGGATGTAAACTTTTGTCACTATTTTAATGTAACCTGAATCTTTACAGAATTGCAGAACAGTTGAAGTTAAAGAGCTCTTTGGAGATTGTCTAGTTCAGCCAGCCCCCTTGCTCAAAGCAAAGTCAACTGGAGCAGATTGCTTGGGATCTTGTCCAGTTGGGTTTTGAATATCTAGTTTCCAGGGATGGAGACTTGACAGCCTCTCTAGGCAATCTGTTCCAATGTTCAGTCACACTTACAGTAAAAGGTTTTTCATGTATTTCAGTTTGTGACCATTGCCTCTTGGCCGTACACTGGATGCCACTGAGAAGAATCTGGCTTTGTATTTTACTGCCCTCAATCAGTATTTATACACAGTGATAAGATTCCCTCTCTTCTGCAGGCTAAAGAATCCCAGTTCTCAGCCTCTCTGCTTATGACAGATACTCCAATCTGTTAAGCAACTTAGACCTACTCTTACTGGGTTACCACAAGCTTTTGCTATTGCAAGCAAGGCTGTTGTTAGAGCTCTTTGAGTATTGCATGGAAGGATTATTGGACTGCATGTGGCCAGTCCCATGGATTTATTCTGCTGGAGTGCTGTTCCAAAAAGCAGAGATAATTCTTAGGTGCCAGTATTGGCCTCAAGTCCTTTCCTTCAATTTTTTATAGACCTTACAGATACTGAAAGTACTGGAAAGCTAAAGTCATGCCTTCCTTGCTGGTTCTTTGGGAAACTATTTTCTAATAATGGTAATTTAATATTTTAAAATTAGTCAAGGCTTGGTTTTCATCTGAAACAAGATGTTCGGACAGATGCTGATGAGCCAGACTCATTCTCTGATTTCCATGTGTTTATTACAATTAGATGGTGACTTTCCTTTGGAATTGGTACTCTAGCAATTAGCGGGTTTTGGTTTTGTTTTTCTTCTACTATTTTTCTAAACTTTTTGAAAAGTCGCATATGTTTTTACAGTGTTCTACAGCAGGTGTGATGAATAACAGCAGGGTTGTTGTAGGCTTTAGCAGCAATTACTTGGTAGTGTTTACGCAGCATGTTGCAAAATAAAATCGCTTTATAGATGTATTTGTTCATGGATACCTGAGAAATGAGGGTGTGTTCTGGTGTATGTGCTTCCTGGAGGAGTTCTTTTCACACCTTATTTCTCCGTGTTTAGCAAAAGCTCTGTGTGTGTCCAAATTGCATTAAAATTTTTGAAGACCCATTAGTTGTGCAACAAAAGAACCTTTCTTGGCTAATGCAATGACAGTGTCGCGTGCTTTTGGCTTTCCTTTCAGTGCTTCTGTGGGGGCGATCTTTATTTCTTTTATCAATGTTGGTGAAAGAAAAAATAATTCGTTTTGCCTTTTATGTTGGCTTTGCAGGGGAGAAATGTGAATGAATCCTTGAAATAACTGGCTTATACTTGAAATGAGTCAATTTCCGGAAGGGATCACTGCAGTGGTTACCTAGTATTTTAATGAAATAAATCTGTATTTACAGTTTGTGGTAATTCAGGCCTTTCATCACTTTGCGGAGCTCCCATGGTGTTCATTGACTGCAGCTGCTGTCCCTCTGGTTTCAGTAGGCCTGGAGTGCCTCAGGACCCTAGTACGCTCACCATCCAGATGTAGTGACAACTCTCACACATCCGCTGTGGAGGGGTGCCAGCATGGACATACGATTGCCATCAATTTGTAATGCCCATACCGTGCCAAGAAAAATGTGGCTGTCATATGGTCTTTCTTTGCTTCATGGCTCACAATTGATCCAGAGGAGCGGTTGTTTTCATTTACTTTGCCTATAGCCATAACATTCTCAGTGAAGAGCGCAGATTATATAATGTGATGCATAACCTTTGACTGGGGTTTAAATTTAGAAGTACAGGAGAGTTTGGAAGCTTCGAACTGTTTAGTTATTAAATTGCATAGCTAACATCATCACTTGCTTGAGATGCTCTTGCAGCAGATCACATCTTTAATGCATTAGTAGGATCACATAGAAAGCTGGATATTGCTGAGCCTTCATTATACCTTAGCTTTGTTAGGATGGGTAAAACAACAAAACTTTTCTGTGATAAATCCTATAGTCCCCAGAATCCATTGGCCTTGGAGAGGAAATGCTTATTCTACAACTGCTGTCATATTTGTGCAAAGCTACAACTGAGTAAATTTTTGAAAGTTCTTGCATTGCCAAAGTTCTTCAGCCACATGCTGGATTGCTTTTAGGCCCCTGGTTGTGAAATTCTGATTTCTTCTATATAATTAAATTATATTCTATAGTTATTCTATATATAGATATATA
>NW_010510120.1:0-818 GCF_000687285.1 Phaethon lepturus
AATTATCTGGTGAATAGAGAGGTGCCTTGGAGTAAGATGGGTCCCGCAGGGTCAGAGGAAGGAGGATAGAGGAGTTTGATACCTACTGGCTACCTACTACCTATACTCTGCCTTGTGTGAAGCATCAGTATGAGGTATGTGCCTGGGTACTTTAAGTTGGGAATCAGCAGTGCCAGACCTTCTCGGTGGTTTCCCCTGTTTTAAAAAGCTTGCCTTCCTTTTTGTCGTGCGACATCCTTAGAGGATGAGGAGGTGGTTGTGAGCCTGAGAGCATTTGGTCGTGTTTCAGTGGCTCAGCAGCTGATGCGGTGGCCGGCTTCCCTCTGCGACTGTGGGAGCAAACCTGAACAGCAGTTCGATCTCCAGATGCTTCGAGCAGAAGCGAGGCTACCTCAGCTTTCTGTAGCCGCATCGCCCTGGCAGCACCCAGGGAGGCACAGAAGCAGCGAGTCTTTCTTGCAAAAGGCCTGAGACGGGTTCTACGCCTTGCAGGTTTTGAGCTCCCCTCAGGAGCCCAGATTTTGTGAGGCTGGATCCTGCCTCGTGAGTAATGTCGCCAGCGGCTGCGGACGGATTCGGTCCAGGTTTATTTTTTCGTAAGTATAGTCACTTCTGGAGGGCAGCTCAGCGCCCTGTGCGCAGCAACGGGTGGAGGAGCAATTCCCTGCCCGCTGTGCGTGGAGCCTGGCGCCTTTCTTACGACTACGCGCTACCTCCTGTCTCCTCCTGACACGTGCCAGCCCCACACCTCCCCTGGCCAGGCGACGTGGCGACAGCTGATGCGCAGCCCGTGGTTCCTGCTGTGGCTGGTGAGACCC
>NW_010510120.1:835-20557 GCF_000687285.1 Phaethon lepturus
TGCTTGCCTGGCCAGCTTCTGGGTGGGGGGGGGTGTGTGTTGAAAACTCAGCTCCTGGTGGGGCACGGTTGAGTTTTCAAGTTGAGTTTTCAAGTTGAGTTTCTACCTTTTAGCACCTGCTGGACAAAAGCTTCAAGCAGCACCTCAAGGCTGAGGGGGGCAGGTCGGCTGTTTGACCTCTCCTCTCCGCTCCCTGCAGCGAAGGCTTTTACAATATCCACAGACAAATTATTCTCCTTTCCTGTTTGCTCTGACCCGTTTGCTTCAGGGCAAAGCTGCTGCTTTCTCCCGTGGGCTTGTTAGGAGGATTTATTTGGCAAACATCCGTTTGGTCACTCGGCTTTGCAGTTTTGTTGCACCAAGCAGTGCTGCAAATGGCCTAAAAAAAGGAGTTGCAGTACAAGGGGAGTATTTTGGAGAGCTGCTAAAAACCTGTGAGGAGCAAACACAACTAAGTAACTGTCCTGGAAATGAACTCCCAAGAACCAGGTCATGGCAGCAGCGAGTTGAATGAAACCTGGTGCAGCAGGGGTAGAAGCTTGATCACACAAGGTAACCAGCCTTGGACTTGGCACTTTTGAGCCCCCACGGGAATCGGTGCTCAGTGTTCCTAGAAAAGGAGAGAAAAGGGTCGGCCCAGGGGATTTCAAGGTTTTCCTAGACATCTAAATGCCTTCTTTTGGGAATGAGTTGATTTTTGGTTTTAAAACTGGTGTCTTGAAGGAGCATGGAGCATGCTGGCCGTGGGCAGGAGCTGGATGGGATGGGAAGCAGAACTCCTGGGGCAGCAGCTGCTTGTTCCCTGGGAGCACTTCAGGTCGTAAATTCAAGCACTCAGAAAATGGGTGGAAATGTCCCATATTTCGGTTATCGGCTTTTCCTGAGCCGCAGGAAGCCAGGCAAAGCCATGCAGGCATTTCCTGGCCCTTTGACTTTCCAGATTTCACACTTCCATACAGAGTTGCTAGACGGGAAAAACTTCTTTGGCGGCTTGTGTTCATGTGTTTTTCCGAAGCAAAGTGCAAAGTTCTCCCCCATGCGAGGGGTCAGGCTCACCAAAGCAGGGAAACGGAGCCTGCAGCAGCTGTTTTCATCCTCAGAAGAGGTGCAGCAGCGACTCTCTGTGAATCTGCCGCTCGGGGAGCGTGACTGAAGCTCCGTGCCCACAGGCTGCGCAGCTCTCGCTGTCGCCACTCAGCGGTTCTGGGCCGTGTCCCACGTCCCGCAGAGCAGGACGCGACCGCAATGGCAGATGGAGCCCTCGGCTGCTGATGCCGGCCTGTGCCGCTGCCCAGCTCCTCTGCTCACTCACGTCGGCTTGGGTTGGGTTACCTCCTCCCTGCTTAAAACACTTCAGGAGATAATAAGGCTTAACAGCTTATAACTTTGGGGGGCACTGAGAACATACCTGGTACGAGGGAATGGGAGGTACCCTCACGGAGGTGTTGCTACAGACCTTTCACTGGTCCCAGCAACATGTTGGCTGCTGCTGGTTGCTGCTTTGGATATAAGTAATATATATATAGTAATATATGTCTGCGATCATGTGCCTCTTAAGAGAGGCCGCATGTATATAGGACAGTATATAATATAAAGACGTGTGCACATCCAAGCAGACCCTTTTCTCATCAGGTTACAACAGAAGGTGATGATATGTTTGTTTGTGTTTTAGGTTTTTAAGTCTTAAGTCATTTTTTACCTCCATATCTGGAAGTGAAAAAGCTCCTGCATAGAATCAAAGTTACTCCAGAGTACTCACAGGTTACGTGTACACTTAGGAAGTATGTGGCTGGGTGACCCTTTGATGACCCATCCTTCTGGCTGTCTCGTAACACTGCATGATGAGATGTTCCCAGCCTGAGGGATGTCCAAAGGTGTCTCTTATCAGCTATGTAAAAGCACAGACCTTGTTTAAAAAGAAAATAAAATGGAATGTGCACAGACCTGAATTGCAATATTGCTCAAACTTTGTGTGAAGAGATAACACAAGGAGCACCAGCACCAAGCTCTCGGAGCATTTTCTCACCAGTTTTTAGGGAGTGGCCTTCAAGGAAGCTCTTCCTTCTCCAGACCATCCCTTCAGACCTCCTTCATCCCCTGGCATGCTGGTAGACAAGAGGGGCTGCCTTGCAGCTGGGTGGTTACTTAACGTCCTCCTTCCCTTACTGCTTGAGGTTATCAGCCTGCTCCCACGAAGATCACTCACAGTTTGTGCCTGGCTGGGCACCTCGGTTCTCACGTACTCTCTTTTGGGGGACCCTTAACGTGATTCTTTCAACTGCAGGACTACTATTCATTTTCCTAGTAATTTTGTGGTCATGCTACTCTTCCCCTTTGCACATGAGGTTTCCCCAGCTGCTTTAAAGGGACTTCTCATCTTGTCCTCATCCACCCAGCTGCTCCCTTGGGTCAGGAAGGCGCTGGAGGAGAAGCGCTTGTGCTAGGTTTCCTCACTGCCTTCTGCTCCGCGCCTGGTGGGATGTGTGGAGGCGTATGTGGAGACCTGAAGGGCGGCAATACTGGTCAGCTGATAGACACCATGCTTGTCCCTGTCTGTCACCCTGGGACAGAGTCGTATGTCCGCTTGTAGTGCCATGCTTTGCTTTACGCTTAGAAATACGCCTGCCCCACCAGTGTAAGGACCCGCTGTTGCTCCTTTCTGCCTGCAGCAGGAAGGTAGCGAAGTAACAGGCAGGGCTCCGAGTCGGGAAGGTGTGAGCAGAGCTACGCTTAACCACATTGCTCCCTTCGAAAGAGAAGGAAAAATATTTCTGTTGCTCTTGGGACAGTTGAGGACCTGTGAAGGAACCTCAGAGAGTCAGGGGGGCGGAGGGGATGTGTGAGGGGTTGCGAATGCACGGGGAGCAGGGGGGTAGCGGGAGTGTGCCAACGGAGAGGCAGGAATGGCGCGGGGGCTCCCCGAAGTGACGCACGTCTGGGACACAGCTGCAACATGGAGGGCCCTAAGGAGAGAAACATCTGAGCAAGGTTGCTGGGAGCTGGAGGAGTGTGGGGCAGAGAGGGGCTGGGAAAGGAGGAAGGATGGAGATGAGAAAGCAGACGGAGAAGTGAATCACAGCTGGAGGCTTTTCCCTATGGTCCTGTGTGTCCAAGAAAAATCTTGCCCAAACCTGGAAAAGCTTATCTTCTGAAAGGTGTAGGTGAAGATCAACAATAGAGCTTTGAAATATTGCCAGGGGCGAGGAAGGAGAAGAGGCTGACTCACAGATAACATACGGATTTTTTTGGTGGATGGGAGGGAATTGACTTTCTAGGCTCAGAGATGGATGATGTGGTAGAGAACTTATTCTTGAGATAAAAAGGAAGGTGAAGCACTGGAATTAAATAAACACAGCCTGAAGGATGGGTGCTAGAGACCAGGACAAAATCCAAGCAGGAAAAATAAGCAAAAGTTGCGGTTTAACCGCTGCTGCCTTAGAGCAGCTGTGCAGGGGGGCTGGTGTTGGTGTGTGCCCTCCGTTTCTCCTCCAGAGCCCCACAGCATCGCGCAGGCCAGCGGAGAAAGCCCCTCTGGGGAGGCGTCCACCCCGCTCTCACCCTGCGGCACGAGAGGAGTACCGCGGCCTGGAGCCAGCCATTCCTGTGTCACCGGCCGCGTTTCTCCCGCCACCGAGTTTTGTTAGGAATTTCTTTCTCTTCAAAACCATGCCTATCCAACCCGATCCTGCTCGCTCGCGCGAGCCCTGACTCTGCGGTCTCCATCCGTGTTCTTTCCTGCTTCGTACGGCGGCCAGCGTAGTTGTAACTTCCACCTTGGTTTCTTCGTTATCTAAAGAGCTGAAATAATGCTGTACTCTGCCCTGCATGTCCACAGACACTTTAGGAAAAGGGGCTTAAAGTGCCTCAGAGGTACTATGTGATTGGGGAAGATACAAAATATTTCAGCAGCACCATAAGAAATGAATTTAGACAACTTTAATGGGAAGGGTATGGCTGTGCCTTGAAAGGTAATCCTGATGGCATCTTTTTATTATTGAATCAATGTAAATGAATGCGTTTCAAATTCAATGTCCAGATTTTCTGGATTTAATCTATCATAGACTTTCAGTTGTGAAAAGTCCATAATTGTTCAGCAAAGCCAAAATAGATTCTCCCCTCTGTACATTAGATACACAATCTCATTTTAAACTGCAAACTGAAAAGAACTCAAAGAACTTCTTAATTTGGTGCTAATATATTATGAAAATTATTAAGACACTTTTAAATCATGATACTGAGATATCACTTCCTTAAAAAACCCAGTCATTCCAGCTGTTTCCTTTTGCTTTTCTCTTGGTGTAGACAGTGCCTCTCAACTTCCACCCTGACTTGTGTGTGGTCAGACTTCCACCCTGGTTTCCAGCGTCAATGATTTCCAGCTTTCCCTCCCCACCAGGCAGACCGGAGCATCACCGAGCCCCTTGATGCTCGAGTTGCTCCTGAAACTGCTTGCAGGGCGTCTAGCTTCACAAGCCTGGCACTCGAGTGCTGAAAAAAGGACTTCAGAGTTGCAGCAGTCCTGCAGAGCACCTGTAACTAATGTGAAATTCATGCAGTACTGAAGTGAGACCTGCCCAGCAAAGCTTGAGAGTTGTGTTTCACACTGCTGATACCCCTTCTGCGGTTCCGTATCTGGGATGCACCGGGCGAGGGAGAACAGTGGTGAGTCGGAAGCCTGTGGAGAGGTTTGATTTCAGGCTGAGTTTTCCAAACAAGCTAGCAAGGGAATGTAATGCAATGATATTTAGCAATCTTGCAAGGCGCATCAGCTAATGACTTTTGAAGTATTCCCATTAAATAGAACCCACAATCCTTAAATGTTATCCTTATATCTGAGGGAGCTGAACAACAAGGAGATGACAGGACTCCTTGGAGATAAGCAAGCACAGTTTATAATGTGAGAAGGGACAAGAAGCTCTGAAATTAAGCAGCGAGGGAGCGGGGGGGATGGATCGAAGTGTTAAAGTGGGACAGTTGGAGTTGCCATTTGGATGGTGCCAAGAAACGCATCACAGCCAACTGGCTGCGATGACGCCTGAGACCATATCCTAGAGAAAGGGAGCGGGTGCGATTTCCTCGGGAGCAGCCAGGCCTTCTGACAGAGCAGGGGGAGCCGTACCTGGTGTAAGACTTCAACAGACCCTTCATGGCTCCAGCCCCAAGTAATGTTTCTTCAAAACTGCGTCAGAAAGCCACCTCTTCCATGCACAGCATGGGATGTGCAACTAGCTGTAGACCCAATGCCACTGAAAGACAGTAACACGCTCACACAACACGATGTAACATTTAGTACTCTCATCTCTGTCATTCTTTCACTTATCTTTATTTGTAAAAATCATATAAAATGCCTTTTAAAATTGGTCTGGTGAAATGGGGAGGCTTTTTCAATGTTGACCAGGTTTCTGTATGGGAGTAACGAAGTAGCGAGACGTGGCTACATCTCAGCAAAGCAACTGAGCCAGACTGCCAGGAAAGGCTGTCATCACATCATTGACATCATGAAACTGTGCAGTGATGTGAGTTCACATGTGCTGCTGCCCATACACTTTATTACAGAACTTCAGTATCATGATTTAATAACCAGTGTCTTCACAGTGGGAAAAAACAAATTCAGGAAAACTTACAAAAGCTACACTTCAAAATTTGAAACACTTTTACAATGGAGGAAAGACAATCTGATGCTGAAAACAGAAGCTGACAGCTTCATCTATGGCTACAGTATTACTTTTGATACTGACTGCTTCTGGACTCCAAGCTTGGACAAGGCAAATCTATTTCTAGAATAATGAAGAACATAAGTTTAATGGTGCCTACTTCTTTGAAGGAAATGAGGTGCAGGTTTTCGAGTAAAGCAAAAAGGCCTGTAGTAGCATTTAGGGCTACAGAGTGGTAAAAGAGTCAACTGGCTGTTGGAGGAAGGGCTGTAGGCACAGTATTTGGTGGCAAAGCAGGGTGACTAGCACAGCCTCCTGGTTTCAAAGGACACATTAAGTACATACACTTAGATTATAAGACATTACTACTGGAGGAGGAGGAGGAAAAGCACTTTGCTTATGCAGAAGTCACTGGAGGAAGGCAGGGATCTCCCCTAGAAGAGAAAAAATCAGTTCAAAATTGTCCCTTTCATAATGAACTGGCCCTTTTGCATACCCCTTGGTCAGCAAAGTGAGCCAGGTTCTTCCATGGTGTAGCTCAAATGATCTCTGCCTTTTGACTCGACCTCAGTCATTGTGTGGCTTTCTTGCTGCTTCTGGCAAAGGAGCCAAAACCTGTAGCACGGGGGTGCATGACTGCAAATGGTTCCTGTCAGGCTGCTGCCACACCATGTGTACTTGGCACAGCTCTAAAACAAAGCTGGGCAGGCGAAGTTACCAGTGATCAAACTAGACAGCCAGAAGGGGGGAAGGAGAGAAAAAGGGCTTTTATTTCAGCATACAGAGGCTTTCAGCCTTTCAGCTCATGAACAATACTGACAATATAAAATTAAGGCTGCTGCGAGCATTTCTTGGTTGCTGCCTTGAAAATAACCACATTTAGTAAATTTATGCTTGCTGAGCACTTTTTCTTTTTAGAAGCCATCAGCCAGCCAGCCAGCTGCTACAAACACACCCGCAATACTATCTAAAAGGCAGCTGCTTTTATGGGATTATTCAAAAAACATCAGACCTCTTAGCCAACTGAGAGCTTTGACTCACAGATTTTCCTATGGATCAGAAAACGTGTTCTCAAGACTTTGCTGCCATGGCTGGTAATGTCCTGGGTGTAAAATAAGGTGGGAGGATTATTTAATCCGTTTCATTAAATAACAGGATAAGCAGGGAGGGAGGGATATCAGGGCTCAGGTCCATGCAAATGTGGTGTGGAGGAAACCTTGGCTCCATCTACTCGCCTTATCTAATGCCAGGCCTGTGACCAGTGCCATGGCAGAAGGGGAAGAAATGGCAGAAGCCCTGTCCAAGGCTCTCGCTAGCTCCTGTCCAGCCTCTGCTACCATAGCTGCTTCCCGGGAGTTCACAGGAGCCCTGCTAAAATGCCATCTACTAAAACAAAACCCATTGTCAGAATAATTACAGGTGCAAAACTCAATTTGCCTCAATAATTCCCTAATACTCCGCAATCAGAAAATGTAGTTTATGTGGTAAGTCTTCCTGTGTCATCTAAGCTATTAATCATGTGACTAGCCGTGCCTTACAGTAAGGTGCTTTCTCTTCTGCCTTCTGGATATAGCACCGGCAGTTAAAACAGAGGTTGAGGTTGCTTCAGAGTGGTGCAGCACTTCTGTTGGAACACAGGAATAGGGCACTTGTGAGTGTTCTTTTCCCCCATTCACATCTTGTTTCTTCATCGAGGTCTGCAAGCTGAAGCTTGCTGTAGCATGGAGGTGCTGCTCAAAAAGTTGACTTGACCCTCGGTAGGCTTAGGTGACCCTGAGCTGTGCGTGTTGCCTGCTGTGCTGAATCATGTTCCTGTGTTCCTGAATTTATTTAAAACACCTAACTCATGAAATCACAGTTCTGCCCGACCCTTCTTCCAAAACACTGCCATGTTGAGCTTCCTAGACATGCTATGCTTGCCCTCAAAGAAGAGAGACCCTTTCCAGAATTCAGCTTCCTGAAACATGTACTATACAGATGAAAGTGTGGAACAGTGTAACTTTTTGAGGGGATAAAGCAGGATGACTTTGCTACCTGCTTGCAGTCATTAAAACAGCAATACCTATCTTTTTTTTTTTTAATGCTAAATCTCCCAGTAAAAAAAAACAAAACCTTTTTATAGCATTACAGAGCTTTGATCCTATGGCACAAAGACCTGCTTCTGTGCACTGTTTTTAAACTTTCTTTTTCATTGCAACGATGAGCAAACGGGAACAAGTTACACAGATAGTGATGTAGCATAACCTACAGCAGTTCTATCACTATGAACTGTGAAAGTTATGATCAAAGACAGAGCAAACACAAGTGAACTAAGGAGGAATTTCTCTTCTTTCTCCTTTCCTCCACCTCTGCATCTGGGTGGGAAAAGGCAGTATATTGCAAAAGACAGTACCAAGCACTATACCTAGCGTACAAAACAGAGTAGATGATTGGACAGGTCACTAAGGAATGACCTAAGCCAAATTTAAAAAACCGCACAAACCTTTTAGAAAATAATCAGTATACAATCACAATGCAAAAGGAACATAGAGGTGCCTTTTCTGATTTCCACATATTCTGGCCACCCTTCTCTCCCACCCCACCCCTCATAAATCCATTTTTGCAAGCTCTGGGAAGTCCAGTTCTACATCCCTACAAAGTGAATGGTAGACTAATACTGTTAATTTATGAGATGCTGGAGCTCCTCATCAGTCAGCTCATTGACTTCCATGATCTTTTCCAAGTGCTCCATATACCGGGCATGGTCTTGCAAGAAGTGTGGTACCCTCATGTTCTCAATCACAGCTAGTCCTTTCAGGCGGTCCACATCCTCATATGAGATCTGTAAGGAAGGACATGGGTTAATTTAGTACTATAGTCCTGTTACTTCTCTGCTGCAGCTCTAAATTCTCTCTTGTGGGTGAGGAAAGAATTCAGAGAAGGGGGATTTAAAAGCTTGTGAGAATCCTTTGAAAACATGAATAACTATGCCTCAGTGCAAGATGCAAAAAAATGTAATTTTAGCAAATGCCTCTGTACTTCCTCATTCTGCTTTTGATTCAATCAGTGAGCAGACTCATAGGAACCTGAATGAGAATGACCTACAGCAGCTGCAGGAATAGAGAGGGAAAGGATGAAACGTGAGTCTTGGAGTCTCTTCTCAAAGAGGTGGAAAGATTGACATGAGAATGGAAAAAACACTGTGCCAAAGACTAACTAGAAAGGGAGTGTGGGACAGGCATGGCACGGGAAGCACGCAGGCTCTGGCTTTGGAAAGGCATGGTGCTAGCTGACCTGAGTGCTGATGTTTTCATATTGACTAGCAAATGTCCTTATGCAAAGCTAAATTAAAATGCACCTCTAGTAACTAACTATAGCATGGGCAAGCCTTAAGCATCCCAATTAATTTTTTTTCCCCATTCAATAGCAGGGCGGAGATTGGCTTTGCCTCTTGGCATCAGAGCCTTCTGGGTATAGGTGTGACACTTTCAAATGTTTTCCAGCTACTACAGGGCCTACTACTTTTTTTTTCTAACGGAAGCTGAGATTTTTCTCCATAGTCTTATGATTCTACAAACTAGGACTTCAAGTCTTGAGTGCACAGTAGCTCAAAGTTCTGTGAATGATGGTCCAGAAAGGATGAATGCTTTGGCTGTGCAATAGCTACACAAGCTGCACTGCAAGCACAGAACAGGACTCCTTGGGCAGCTATGCAGTGTGATGAAATTTATGTGGTTGCCGCATTGTCTACAAGCTGCGTGTTCTGGGCACCCTACAGACAGAAGCATATGTACTGGCAAAAACCACAAGCCTGGCTGTAAACGCTTACCAACTGGCACATCCTATTTCCTCACAGCAGGTTTGTGCCAGGTGGCTTGAGAGTGGAAGCCTGCTCCTTTCAACCTTTTTACCCCATGTTTCTTTCAAGGAGCTCAGCGCTGCACAGTCAGGATTCCCTGGAAACAGCCTACCCTCTTAGCAGGTGATGGTTTCTATTTGGAAAAGATTAAAGTGACCATGAATGATCCACCAATGTGTAAGGGGCATGGAGGGGCTCTGGAAAGACAGGATGGTGTCATCCAGATTACTAAACCTGTTCCATAGGGGCAGTCAGAGATAGGTGCATATCTCACTGATAATAGGAACAAAGTCCGCAAAGAGACTGAATTTGCATCTGAGTACACATGTGCTTTTCTAGCTGCAATGACAAGATGCATCCTGATTAAAAAAACGAACATACACCCATGCTCAGGCTTACTCAAGTCACTAAGATACTGCTGTGTGAAGATGGTGTGGCATTACAGCCGATTAACCTGTTTAGAAGTAGATAGAGAGGAGCTATACAAAATCATACCATCTCCTCTCAGTCTGGAGACACAGCACCAAATGAGATTAAATACTGACCTTCCCTCCTGTCCCAACTGAAAACTCTACCTCTTTTCTCCCAAAGGAAAAAAAAAGGATGATTTCCCCCTCATATTTATGTTCAGGGGTTTCTGTGAACTGCTGCAACCAAGAAACAAGTATCTGTGATCCAAGGTATGGTTTGAATGGGATGTTTGAATGGGATGTATTTCCCCAGTTCTTGCAATTGCTAAAAAATTACATAAGTGGACATCTTGAGGAGGTCAAAGACATAATCTCATCCTACTGTAGCAACAGGTTGTCTTCGTACCACATTGTACTAGGTAAAAAAGACTGAGGCTAAAACAGGCTTACTGAGGCTCTGTGTAATGTGTTCACATTCTTGGAAACACAATAGTAGGTGACGTTTTGCTGCTTTTGCTTTTTAAAACTCTGGTAGTTATGCTACACTGCAGTGCACCCAATATCTGCATTCTGTTTCTCTTTAATATTACTTGCATGTGATTACTACATGAATGTTTTGCAGTGCTTCCCATATTCGATTCTTTCCTGCAAAGTTTTAAAACTGGTCCTTCTAAAAAGCGTCTTTTCTCAGGCTTCAAGCTCTTTCCTCAGTCACTTTTAGGTATGCCACACAGCTTGCATGTGTTCTGTTTCCATGCACTGCGCTCTTCTACACTGTAAAAGTAATGCCAGAAGCATCAGGAAGGCATAGCTACCTCCATCAGCCAGATCTCTAGCAATCAAACGAGAAAAGAAGACACAGAAACTTCAGCACGGCTCTGTCATAAATACATTCGCATGAGAAAGCAGTGCTCTGATTTTACAGCTGTGAAACTACCTACTAAAGTACAGAAGCAATTTCTTGTCAGCAGTATAGTTGACTGCTTTAGTTTTCTATTAATTATGTTCATACCTTTATGGTATTTGTGATGAAAATATGCCCAAGGTAGGCATGCTGAGAAGGATGAGTTCACTTGTTACAATACAACACTGAGAATCTTCTAACGGCAATGAAAATTTTCACACTAAATGCTGGGCTTCCTTATGTTTTAATTCTGTGCTTTTTCTTCTAACCTGGAAGACATGCCAGCTGAGCTTAATGGTCCCTTTGGAACAACCTGATCCTCCTATTCCACCCTTAAATAAACAAACAAATCACCCTTTAGAGTGGTGATAAACTCGTAATAACCACAGACTAGATCTCAGTGCAAGTTTCGTATTTCTCTATGCTCACAGAACTTATATATGGAGTATATGGAGATATTAGAGCAGGCACAGTGAAGGGTCACTAAGATGATTAAAGCACTGGAGCATCTCTCCTACGAGGAAAGGCTGAGAGAGCTGGGACTGTTCAGCCTGGAGAAGAGAAGGCTCAGGGGGATCTTACCAGTGTGTATAAACACCTGATGGGAAGGAATGACAAGGGAGTTGGGCTCTTCTCAGCAGTGCCCACTGGCAGGGCAAGAGGCAGTGGGCACCAGTTAAAATGCACAAAATTCTGTCTGAGCACAAAACACTTTTTTATGGGGAGGGTGGTAAAACACTGTCAACAGGCTGCCCAGAGAGGTTGTGGAGTCTCCATCAGTGGCAATATTCAAAGCTCAACTGGACATGGTCTGGAGCAACCTGCTCTAGCTGATCCTGCTTAAGCATGGGAGTTGGACTAGACGATCTTAAGAGGTCCCTCCAGACCTCAACTGATCTGTGATGCTGAAACCAGGCACCACTCTTACACACAAATTTCCAGTTTGATTGCAGATGTGTGCAGCAAAAACATTCAGAGTAGACTTTTCTGATCTGTGATGCTGAAAGCAGGCACCGCTCTTATACACAAATTTCCAGTTTGATTGCAGATGTGTGCAGCAAAAACATTCAGAGTAGACTTTAAGATCCCTTTTATTATACTGCCAGAATTAAATTGCTTGTAGACCTTTAATGTGGATGCCTTGCCATGTGGATTATAGTGGAATCTGTAATTATATGAGGAATGACTTCTTATGTTTTTGAAGTGGCTTGACAATCCTGCAGACTCCCTGAAGAGAGAAAGGGATAAAGCAGCGCAAAAACTGTATGTGTTCAGGCGTTCAGCGGGCAGAGGCTGTGTGGAGTTAAGCAGGCATAAAGCAAAAGGAAGTTTCAGAGAATAAAGTTGCAGAGACTTATTTGAGAGTGCAATTTTATTTTCAGAGCTTTCTAACTTGGTTCAGTTGCCTAAATAGCTCTTCTCACCAATACAGATGTTTCTGACACTAAAGGCAAAACTTCTTAAATGTGGACCAAAACCCTCTATCATAATATGCCACTTCCCTTTATCACCCATTGATTGCCAAGTAGGCAGAAATGTTGGTATACCAGCTCTAAATGCAAGCATAATATTAATTTGAATCCCAGTTTATGTGAGTATGAACCCTGCTTTATGCACTGTGGAAATTTAGCAATCCAAGGATTTGATTCAGGAAGTGTGACAAAGTTTCTGCACTTCTTAGTATGATTTTGAGAATAAACAAGCAAATGACAGATAGAATGGACATAAAATATGTTCTCTGAATGTAGAAATACCATGTATTCTGGGGAGAAAAACCCACCCTAGTTTTTGAAAAACATCAGAGGTGCCATCAGTGAGAGAAATCTGAGACGAAAAACTCTTTGTGGTGGAAGGGGATGCGTTAGCATCAAATGGTTAATTTTGTTTTCTGCTAGGACCACCACCTTATCTAGCACCTCTCCCACTTGCCCAGGGCAGTCCATTGCACTGCAAGTCAGGTAGTACCCTGTAAAGGGAGGCAAGGGAAGTCTGAGAAATATGACCATAAAATCTTAATCTGATAAGTGAGAAGTGAAGAACAGCTGGTAGAAATTTTTAGGATCTCAAAATATTTGTAACTTGCACTGTGTAATACAAGGTGCTGTACAGAACAGGGATTTCTAGATCAAAGTAAAACATAGCACAATGACTCATAGCTCTGTACAGGCAGGCTTGCTGAAATGATAAAACTGTGTACCCTTTGGTAAGCATGAGTCCACTCACCTTTCCAAGGGCTGTCAGAAGATGGAAATCAATGGACTCTCTGTATCTCAGGATTCGGAGGATGCCATCCAAGTACACCTGATCCTTATTGAAACAGCCTAAAAGGAATCAAGATACATTGCACTCTGTCAGGGTTTGTTCACAGCATATTGTCAGAAGCCATTATGAGCAGAAAAAATTTTATTTTTAAAAACTAGATATTTATATCCCAGACTTCAAAAACTTTCCCAAAAACTAACTAGAAGGCTAAAACCACTAGCCAGAGAAATAAATCAAACACAGAAGATGGTGTCTGTAAATATCCACAGCAACATCACATGTCTTGTAATAAACATGAAAGGAGGTCAAACTGTGAGTATAAACTTTTTCATGGTTTTGCAATTTACATTTCCACTTCCAACAAAAAAACATCCATTACTGACTCAGTTTGAAAGTCTCATGGATGTGCATTTCCAGCCTTGTTTTCAATAGCAGAAATCGTGCTGCCTCATTTCAGAAAGTGTGGAGTCCCATTTCTCCCTTTTGCAAAAGTTTATACTGTGTGACATGATGAAGGAGCTCTGTGCATGTTCTGAAAACCTCCCTGAAGTACAAAAATAGTGAAGACAAACAGGGAACCCACCTGGCTGTGATGTGTCAGTCCACCCTCTCTTGGCTCGTACGCAGTAATCCCACCTAGTATTGGGGTCCTTCACAAATTTCCCCACATCCTGGAAAAGCTGACTGAAGGACATTTGGCTAGCCTGATACACTGTGTAGTAGAGCAGCGCAGCTCTCCAAAGAAAAGGGTCTTTGCGGAACAGAACACTGTGAATGCTCGCTAGCCCCTCTTCTGTAGGGTTGATTGGTTTTAACCCGTGCTTTCTACGTCCGTTCCAGTTGCACCAAGGCTGGCTGTTGTTGTTAAAACCCCGAAAATAATGAGTTCCTGAAAAGAAAGGAACATAGGATTTAGAACAGTAGCATCTAATGATTAAAAAAAAAAACAAATGGAAGGAGATGCCCACTTCAGAACTCTGAACTGGTAGGACTAGGCACTGGGAAAAAGGCCAACTTTAGCCTTGTCTACAACAGAGAATTTTGTCAGAGGTAGATACATGGTACAATTATTTACCTGCTGACTGCAAGTGGGACTCCTGAAAATGCCTAAGGAATACAAATGTCAGCAGGACTTGAGTTACCAAATCCATGGAAAGGAATTTTCAAAAATGTCTTACATGCTGAATGCCGCTAGCATAGGCTACGCATTATAGTGAACGGAAGGAAGGAGAATCAAAGTAAGTGGCAGAAATGTTGCCTCTTGAAGGTGATTAAGCAGCCCTACTGCAGCCTTGGAAGAGGCTATGTCCCCTTACAATATAAGTAAAGGTGGCTCAAGGCAACTGCAGGGCTTATTGTTCAGTTGAAATTCAGGCACTAGCCAAGTTTACCCAGTTTTGATGTACTTAATGAAAATAAATTCACTGCAGAGTTTGTAGAAATTTTCCACGGGGCTGGTCCAACCTTCTGTAATGCATAATCAAGGCAACCTTACACCTGTTTAGGGGTGGCTGGGTAAATTGTTCATAGCTAAAGCATACCTACATTTGCAATTACTGCAGCATAACAGAAGCAGATTTGTAAAGTGAAATGGCTGGTGCCAAGGTTGAACAGTTACACAATTTTTGTTGCCCTTTTTTTTTAGTCCAGGCTAGCTCTAAATTGCTCTCATGAGCAAAATGTCCCTGAGCAGCGACAGCATGGAAGGTATGCCCTGGAGCATAGTCTCTGGGCTAGCATCATCTGAAAGGATTACACTTTGACTGCTCCAAGATTCCTTTGGCACATGAACCTCAGTGCAGTAAGTGGGACTAGCTGGTAGACTCACTTCAAAAGCTTGCCTCCTGATCTGACCTAAAATGCTAATGTACATGAACCCTAGGAATCCTCAAGTGGATTATCTTCCTTTCCCTGCATGCTGCAGTGATAAATAGGTTTCTCCTTCCCTTTGGCACACCTACAGCATTGGTTCTTTAGACAGGGACGTTCCCTCCTTCTGTATATGTGCCTGGCCCATCATTGCAAAATAAGTAAGAATGCATGCAAGTACTCCCCTTTGCCTGAAGAAGTGATGTCATGCTCATACCGATTTCATGTCTCAGCATCCCTTCCAGCCAGTGCTCTCGCGCAGTGGAGATATTGATAGTGAGAGTGGGGCGGCCATTCACCACTGTCATTGAGGCTCGAGATAGCAGATCCTCTGTGAGATGGACCACAATCTGAAGGTGAGAGAGTTCAGGTAGCAATGAGCTGTCTTCTCACTTCTGTTCCTGCTTTCTCCTTTGGCCCTTCCATTATTTTATTTCTCTTTGGTCCCTTGCCCTTCACAACTCTTCCTTGCTACCAGCAATCACCTATGAGAGACACTTCTGACTCCACTGAGCTATTCTAGTCACCTGTGCTGCTGACAAAACCTCAGGCTTTAGTGGGACTCAGCATGAGGGTTAAGACAGACGGATATGAGACTGCAAAATTTAATATGGTAACACTGACTAGATTCGGGGGGGTGGGGAGCAATCATATGCAGAGTAAATTAGGGAAAATTCCATTTTTTTAATTGTGTCTAATTATCTTGGTGTTACTGAGAACATAAAAGTATTAGATAAGCACACAAAAATTGACTAGGTATCTATATACTTAACTGTCTAAAACCCTTTTAGTTGCAATTTTAAAGCCACATGAATGAGAGGGGGAAGAACTGTGTACTTTGTTTCCTGATACATGATGCAGACTTGAAATATTATTAAAATACTGGTATTTTGTTTTATACAGGAATGTAGTTCTTGTTTTCTGTTTTCTCTTGGAAAACGGGTAATCAAAGCAAAACCTGACAGAAAAGGAAATAAATGCATATTGATATATTCTGTTATTTGAGTTTGAAAAGACTTTTAAAACAAGTGACTAGGAGGGAGAAGGGAAACCCTCTTTGTTGAAGACTAAGCACCTTTCTCTCTTCATGTAATGCCTGAAGAAACAGTACTGCTCAGAAGAGTACAAGGGAGAGTACCTACAAGAGAGATAATTTTTTTTAACATCAGAGTTAACAAAACCCAGGGATCAAAGGTGTTAACATGACACTTCCCTGTATTCAAAATCCACCATTCAGCTTCAAGTTCAACAGCATACAATCAGTCCCATAAAACCCATATTTAAGATATAGGAAAGACAGGTAAATCCCAAAGTATTTGGATTTAAAGCACAGGCACCACTTAGCTTTATTAACATCTCTTCAACTGGAGAGAGTATTTTGATATTTTAGACAATACTAAGCATGACGTATTAACCTTATTTTTGCAGAAAAAGTAAAGCATTTCATTAAGAAGGACATGGGATGTTTGATGAGGGTGTAGGATCCTGCTTCCATGAAGACAAACCAAGACAAAAATGAACTCAAAGGGAGATAAAAGCACAGCAAAGGCCAAAAATATATTTTTTTTCCTGCTTGCTCTAAACTGTAGTTTTATAACCTCACCCTTAGAAACACAGGTAAAGTGTGGTATCAGTGTCAAACTACAGTGTCCCAAAAAGGTGTGATGAATTTAACAGTTTCTCCTAATAATATTATGTTTACTAATTAAACTTAGTTTTTGGGAAACTAATTTTTCTGTTTTGATCCCCCATCCCAGACTCCTTTTGCTCACTGCCAGTGATCTCATCCAGGTCTTGGACTGTGTCAGCTGGTGTTTTCATTTGGAATAATTCTCTTTTTATACATTCAATTTCATCTGACTCTTCCAAGCAATTCTATGTAACTCAGTCAAACTGGACTTTTCAAATCCTGAATATAGGAAGTAAGTTTTTTGCTCTAAAAAGTTAGATGGTTAAAGTCAGGAAAACCCAGCACTCAGTCCAACTCAACAAGCCAACCTCTTTCAGACGTTTTTATTCACTTATGTCACTTTCATTTGTGTTGTTTCTTATAAATCAGTCTCTTGGGCTGCTGCTTATTTTTCTTGGCCTTTTCTTAACTCTTTCCTTTGGTGTAAATAATTTGACACAAGAGAATGGATGGCAGAACTGATGAATAAATGGAAATGTGCTAGTCTCCAAGTAGCTGAAAAAAGGAGGGAAGGAAGGGTGTCGTTCTTGGGTACTCCCAAAAGAGGTGGATTGAAGAACAAACATATATGAATCAGGAAACAGGCTCAGAGAGATGGCTGAAGCATTCACAAGGAATTTCATCATTTCAATTGTTCAAAAATTAGACTGGGCACAGCCATGAGAAAAATATGATGTAAGGAATATTCTTGTAATTATAGAGGATAGGCCTCTCAAACCGTCTCTCAGGTCCATCCATGTGTAATTTCTAAGATCGACATAAATGTTTCTTTCCTGATCCAGTGTATGGCTCACCTCACCAAGACAGCCTTCTTTCACCATGTATTTCCTGACGTGATTCCAGATGCGACTTTTGGTCAGCAAGCTGCCTCCAGTGGCCTGTTCGAATTTTTCATAGCTTCCGTATTTCTGCAATGTCCGCTCCATAATGTTAATGGACTATAAAATACAAAAGCATAGAAAATATGAAAGCAGCGAGACCCCCGTGTCAGACTGGCATGTGTATTCTTTCTCTCCCTCTCAATCTCTCTCTTTTTTAATCCTTCTTCTTTTTTTAACTCATTGGGAGTCATTATCAAACTGTAGTCATTAGATACAGGCTGACATACTCTCTAAACCAACTAATACCACCTTCAGACATACACTAGTGCCAAAGTACTGAAAAAAGATTCTGATCAACTCATCTTGGACCCACATACATCAGCATGACACAGATGATTATCAGTGAGGTGAAATAATACCCATTTTCTCTTTAATCTTGGGCATGTTGTACAACTGCCTTGTAAATCAGACATAGCTCACAAGGGCATTTGCAGTTTAAGTTGTCAGCATGTTTCTTTTTATGGTTTTCCAAAAAATTTTACAAAGATCAACTATTACTGTCATCTCACTTAATTTCTCGGTATTTTCTAATTTAGGAATGCTGAACTATGATTCAGCAGATCTGTAACTACAATTTTAATGATAATTTCTACCAGAAATGTCCCCTTACGATGAAATCCTCTGTACCATGGGTGTCTGTTTCAGAAAGGAGGAGAGAGAACAGGAACTTTTTTCACAGAACTTTCATTGAAACCTTTCACTTAAATCACAATACTTCTTTATAATCCCCCAAAATGAAGGAGGCATGCTTCATTAGGCAAATAAAGTGGTGTCAACAATTCTCTTATGTATTGCTGCTAAAAGTCGTCCCTTGTGGGTGGAAAGGAAAGCATGATGCCTGTAACATGATCTGAACTCTGTATCTTGAACATGTTACTGGTGGGGTGTGAAATGCTCATCCCCGGTATCCTACTTCCCAACATGTCATTTCACACCCTTAAAAGAAAATGTGGTGTAGAATAACTTCTTGCCCAGCAATAGCCCAGCTACAGGGAATGGCTTTTTTCATAGATATGAGAACAGAAGCTCCTAAGAATCTCATAGAGAAAAAAATATTACTGGTATTACCTTAAAAAATTAATGTCCTTGCAAAGAAAATAACACTAACGATGAAGGTGGAAATCTTTCAGACTGAGTATCTTTTTACGTTGTACACTTATATCCATGCATGAAGCTGGTGACATGCTTGTTTCCAGCTATGTAGTTCTGACATTGGTCCACAAAAATAGGATTCATTTTGCATGTCTCATACCTACTAACAATCCTATTCTAATTTTTTCAAGTTGAAACTAAGCAATCCTGAGTAATTGCTACTGAAAGCCATAAATGCTAACTAGATGTATCCTTAAAGTCCTGTAGCTCTTTGATGAGAGAGAGAACACCTACCTGAATGCCAAAGAAATACTGCACCTACTGTTTAGTGTTTGTCTGCCTCTAATACTTGTTACTGAATTTGAAGGGCCTCCTGCTCAGACATGCATTTCTTTTTCAAGAACGAAGAAAGCAGCATAATTTACTACCTTAGCACAGATTAAAAAAAAAAACAACCAAAAAAAAAAGCATTAGCTTAAAGAAGGCTGTCTTTGCGGGGGTTAAACAATCTGGAAGCAAAGAATCTACCTCCTGTGTCTCACTGCTGTGATCTCTATTCCCACTGCACCTGAGTCTCCTCAGTAAGTTTTTATTTACGTGGGAGCAGAGGGCATGTGCTGGAGACCATTAATAGCAAATGGAAAAGTGAAGCATAAACAGAAATCTGTTATTGGTTATTCCAAGATCTATACCACCAGTCCTTCTTCAGGGACAGCCCAGCAGCACCACAATACGTTACTCACAGAACTTGGCCAAAAAGTCAGTGCGCGTGGCCTCACAAGAATGACTCCAGTAGAAACAGGCTCACCATAAAGCCACCCAGTGTTGTGACATGAGTGCTATCTCCTCTCACTGCCTCCTGTGCGGCCAAAACTCCCTAGCTGCCACGCTAACTCCAGCAGCAGTTTCAGGCTTGACAGGGATTAGCGACATTTGGCTGGTTCCCAGGATCTGGCCCATTTGGGCAGCCATGCCCCTGCACTTGCTGAAGCTAGCAAGAGTAAGAAGCAGATGTTATGGAGAAAGGCACCAACGAGAAACTCGTCTCTCCTTTTTCAAGTTTTCTTTATGAGATCAGGCGTCAGGATGTCTGAAGAGAGGTATCGTAAAAAGAGGAATGCC
>NW_010510120.1:20574-30981 GCF_000687285.1 Phaethon lepturus
TGGCTTTGCCTCTCCCTGTGACAACACTGCAACGAGCACACACGGCAGCACAGCTCCATGCTAGGTGTTAGGCAGCCCCACTTGGCACCGAAACGGGTAACTCCCAGGAGAATCAACAGGCACCCTGCAGACCTTTGGCTCGATCTGTTGCAGAGAAAATAAATCCTACTGCTCCTAAAGACAAGAGGTGATGGGTCTGCTGCTGCGAAAACTGCAATGTCCTTCTGCAGCTTAAAACAAATCATGTTTTTCCACATGAATGTATTAAAAATAGAGCATACATCCTCATCAGGTGCAAACTGGGTAGCTCTGGCATCATTTTGCTAACCCACTGCTGTACATATTTTTTTCCTGTGAACAGTCAAGTCTTAACATTGCTTGTCATTTAAAAATGACCTCAGATAAATGGAGCAAGGCTAGTGTCTAAGTATTAAAAGAAGGACTACATGAATCCCTCCCGCAAGGCCTAATGTTTCTGGCGACTAATGACAATTACTTCTAGGAAAATTTAGGATTGAGGGTTAGATGTAAAGAACACATCAGAGCAAAATCTAGTTCTTTTTTAATAGCTTGTATATTTTTCCAAATGATCTTTTCCTTTTTTTAAAATTACATCTGAATTTTTAACTTCTAAAAACATTGACTGTTTTATAAGTTTTTCAAGTGTCTGCAAATGCTGAGGCTTTTTCCTGCCTTACACAAAACCCTTGGCTAAAGAAGCAGCCCAGAAATTCCTGCCCTCTGTCCCAGGAAGTTTATTCTCAGCCAGCAGCCTGAGTAATTCATGATAACAGTTCTTCAGTTTCCTTTGCAAGGTGCCAGATCCTTCAGATACTTATGTCACCTACTAGTTGTTTGGTGTATCTGGTTTCTCTGAACAATTAATTAACTTTATTTGCTCACTCTGAAAGAAGTCGTCTCTGAATTAATCTTCTGGCATGAAATTTGTCTTCACAACTTTTTGATACTAAATTTCAGTTAAGTCTATTAGATTAAACACACTAAGAACCCATTTAAATTCTTGGACACTTAAGTTCCTTTGAATGTGCAGCAGTGACTTCCATTCCTAAAGAGACTTGCTTCCCAGCAGCACCATGTTTTGTCTCCTGAACCTCTTCCTTTTCTCCCCATCTCTTCCTGGACAATTCTGTCTTAGTAATAAATTCTGGAAAAAAGTAATTATACTTAATAGCATCCTATAAAAATCACAGTGAGATGAAGAATTAAGACCCAACAGGGCCTGCCAGAGAACCACAAGCCCTGGAGCAGCTATGCTACATGGTGCCCCACTGAACCCTCACTTTCTGAGATAGGTCTTCCTATGTTCAAATGTATGGTTGTACAGAACGGCAATTCCCCTCAAAAGTTTTCAATAACGTGATTTAAAACACAGTAGATGCTGTGGGTGGAAAAGTTTGGCTTTAAATTCTCTGAAAGTTATTTACTGCAGGAAGTGATTCAGGGATGGATATTATTTTCAAAATCCACCAGCATTTGGTCCTTTCCTTTTTAAGGGTTTTTAAGGCATCTTTCAGAAAATATCCAGCACTCAGGCTACATCTCTCTACCAGTAAATCAAACAAGACCAGATTATTGTCTCAAGTGCCAGAAGGGGTCCACCCACTGAGCTGAATCGATGGTAGGCCCCCAGGCAAGGTATTGCCTTAGGTGAATCAGCACTCTCAGGCAACACTTGGCCATAGCCAAAGGATCATGTGTCTGTTCACAACAGAAGTGAGAACCAGGCCACTACATTTTGATGCCCATCCTGCCTCACAGCAAACCAAACATCAGGTCCAGTTCAGTTTCATATCAAACAATGAGAAAAAGCTTTTCCAACAGTGTGATGGCAAAGCCTTTGGATGGAGAACAGGCGAGTGAGATTCACAGGCTGAAGGAAACCAATAAAGGTAGCAAAGATAAGAAGTAGGCTTGAAGAATAGCAAAGATACTTTACATACTTTTTGAAAAGAGTAGGACAAATCTAGATATTACTGATCAAAGCTGAGTAGGGGTGGATGAGAACAGGTTTGATGAAGCAGAGGACTGGCAAACCATTTGAGAGTAAGGAAGGGGGCAGTTTCTTCTTAATGTGAAAGCTCATAAAAATAAGGGTATTTGAGAAGGGCTTGTAAACTTTATTAACGAGTTCTCTGTTTTGACACTGTTTATGAAGGTTACATAGGTTTATTTGGTGGTGTTATCCCAGAGGACTCTCCTACCTTAGTCAGAGTGCAGGTATTTTCTAAGACTACCTCATCACAACAAACTGAGAAAATGAGCACTGAATGTGCATTAAACTTCCTGCTTGGCTATCTGTAATGGCAGACTCCCTGGAGCTGAAACCTATGCATGCCAAGGGAGACAGCATGAGTTTGGAAGTCAGGAGGCCCAAGTTCTAGCTCCTGCCTGCCTGCAGGCACCCTCCTGAACTCTTCCTGGGCTGTTTTAAGGCTTTTCCTAAAATGCTGTGAGACATTTGAATCAACAGCACAATATGAATAGCATGTTTTCAGAGACACATCCCTGTGAAGAAGCACAGACCTACTCTGGCATCTCCCACTTCAACCCATGCATATTGAGAAAGTCATTAAGCTTAAGCACCCTCATTGCTGAACACATATTCTCTTGGTTTGGAACTTACTAAGAAAGGAGCTCACCACTATTGCCTTCTCCCTTGACTCTGTTTCAAGCAAAACAGAAGTCCTGATAATTTTTTCCAAGTGGGCAGGTGTGACTCTGGAAGCACTGAAACAACAGGGAGAATGATCACACACACACACATTGCCACCAGCACACAAATCTCTGGGGAGTGTCAGATCACCCCAGCACTAAAATGGGTCTCGTCTCCAGTGATGCTGCTGGTTTTGACACTTCTTGCCATAACCACCTCAGCTGGTGGTGGTTCCTGAGGGGAAAAGGTTTGGGATATTTTTGGATCCCAGGCACGGAATACAACATGGAGCCCCTTCATTTGGTGTTCTGTACCTGTCTCTGAGGTGAGATGACTCAAAGAAGTCAGGTGTTGCAAGAACTTGCTGGGAAAAGGAAAAATCCAGACCAACATGCCAGCTCTTGCCTATTCCAGCATCCACTGTGAGCTTATTTTCCAGCCTCTGCAGCAGCAGAAAGCAAGGTACTGATATTGCCACAGTTCCTAAGGCCAAACTGTAAATTCTTCAGCAACAGGTAAAAAAATGGAAAAAAAGAAGGACTACGTGGCTGTACCAGGTTACTGGTTAGGAGTACTAACTAGCGATAGAACGAGAGGAAATGGTACCAAGTTGCACCAGGGGAGGTTTTGACTAGATATTAGGAAAAATTTCTTTACTGAGAAAGTGATCAAACATTAGAACAGCCTGCCCAGGGAGGTGTTGGAGTCACCATCACTGGAAGTATTCAAAAAATGTGTAGATGTGGCACTTCAGGACATGGTTTAGTGGGCATGGTGGTGCTGGGTTGACGGTTGGACTTGATGATCTTTCTTAAAGGTCTTTTCCAACCTTAACAATTCTGTGATTCCGAGTAGTAATTCCTGTTCTTTTCATTATTACCTAAAAGGTCTAGTTTAATCCCTCTTATCGCTACCAAAGAGAGACAAAAGAAGCAGTAGTCCCAAGACAAGTCTCCTTGCACATAAAACTCTGCTGATGCTCAAGAACGTAATGACACAGAAGCACTAACAAGAGCAAGACAAGGCTTTATTTAATTGATAGGTTTAAGTTGTGGTGGTATTGGCTTTTTAAAACCAATTTTAAAACAAATTACAGCCAGCTAGGTCTCTGAATCCCAAGTCAGCCATGTGCAGCAACACAGCTTAGCTACTTGAGTTATTGTAGATACACATACTGATAAGACATGCTCATCAACCATTTGAGGCAACCAAGTTAGAAAATTAGTTTAATGACTTAGGGGTCAGATCCTTACATTCAGAAGTAGCTCTGCTACAAAAGGGTTGCAGTCTCTTGAGATTTGTGAGATGGACAAGGCTTGCAGGCACTTTCCTCCCTACATAGCTGATGTGCTGGGGGGGAAGCTTCCCAGGTGCATCTTTAGGTAACACTAAGATGTAGCAGATGGAACTTGTTAGTCTAATCAACAGCCATAAAAGGGTGGCTGCCCTCCTTTTTGGTCAAGTGGAAAGAAGGAAGAGAGGTAAAAGCAGATTTTTGATGTTAGTCTACTAAGGCTGTAGTATTTTCTGTTTTAGTCAGTGTTTACAGTGGTTTTTCTTTTGTGTGCTTGTTCTTGGTGTGATAAAGAGCATGTTTAAGTAATTCAGAGCTGGTAGAAACATTTTTAATGAAAAACTTTTCAAATACTTTGTAAGGAATTGAAAATTAATATTAACTTGTTTTTTGTAAGGGACCGTGTCCCAAAATGAACCTATGTATACTCATACTGTAGTATCACTAGAAGTGATCTACAGCCTCTTCAAGTGGAGGAGAGAAGTTTGTGCAGGACCCTGAGAATTAATGCTAGTTGGATGGCCTGATATGCTTTGTGTTGTTATATATTAACGTACTTTATCTATAAATCTTAGTTTAGGAAGGAATTTGTTACTAATGGAGAATGAGGTGTTTTATAATTAAATGCCCTTTGCAGCCAGTTACACATTCTTGAATCTTCAACATGCCTGAGCTGTGACATTGCAAAGGATTACTCAGTATTGACTGTCATGTTGTTTAGCCTTCCAGCTCCACCTAACTATTTTTTCAACATCTGATAAATTTGCCAATTGTATGCTACTTGTATTAATGACTTAAAAGGTGTGTGATACAAATACTTGCAATGTGGCACAACTTAACTCAAAGCTGCTATATTTTTATGAGTACAAGGGAAAAGGATGTACAACTCTTTCATGGGGGATTACTCAATCAATGAAATTATGATTTTTTTTAAAATATGTATATAAAAATAGATTTCCTGCCTGTACAATTCATGTATAATTCAAAGAAACAGGTGTTAACACACAGGTGACTTGAAGTTCCAGCTTCATGCTGATTTTGGTTCAGCAAATTGCAACTGTTAAGTCATCTGCACTGCAAACACTGGGGACAATTACTTCTAGCTAAGTATTGACATCTCTAGCATCTGTGCAAAAATAACAAACACTTTAAGTGTTAAGAAAAATTAACAATGAAGAACAAGTAGCTTGAGCCAGAAGGAGTGCTAATAAGAAAACTTTCCTATCACTTAGAGCACACAGTTGCTGCACTGACCTTGAAATGCTGCAATAAGAGAATTAATTTCTGTAATATTAGATATGTCAGTCAATGTGAAAAGCTGTAAGTCTGCATACTATTTCTTATTCTCAAGTTCCCTTTCCTAAAGGCACATATTGTGTGACTCAAGAAAGAACCTCATTATGAAGAAAATGAGATAAAAGTAGGACAGAAACAAAGAAACAGAACAAAGCATGAGAAGACATAAATATTATTTTCAAAGGTATTAATAATTAAAAATGTTTATGTCATGTCTGCGAAAAGTCAATCAACAAAAGTGTTGGACTGTGCCCAAAGTTTAAAATCTTTGATCAGACTAGAGGCCTGGGGGTGAAGTGGGTGCTCACAAGCCTGTGTGTTCCCCATTGCAGCACTGCTGTGTTAATGGTTTGCAAATCCATAGTGTTCTTTGCCTTTAAAAAGAAAAATTAAAAAAATAAATGTGGCAGGGTGTGTTTTGTCTTCCAGATATGTTGCAGTAATGCTATACTAACCGATTCCATGGACACGCACAAAAGCAAAAAGGGCAATAAGAACACACAATCTGTTTTAATGTCCTAGCAGGATATGCACAGTTGTGGGTATCTTAAAAGGCCCCTATAAAATTGCTGAGTTTTTTGTCAGGAAAAAGCTGTGTTTACAGAGATATTAGTCATAGAAAGGCTAGCAAATGTAAGTTCCTATAAGCACCTTTTATAGAAGAAAATAGGAATAATTCTGTATCTGTCCACAGAAAGCAAAACTTAACTAAGTACAGCAACAGATGAAAGCAAAAAAAACATTAAAAAAGAAATTGAATTCATCCTTGTTGCAGGAAAAAGGATGACTACATGCCATTGTGTTTTTACTGCAGACCCAAATCTTGACACCAAGTACTTTTTTTCCACCTGAAGTAACCTTTCTTGAACTTAACATTTCCTATAAGAAACTTACGTGTTTCTTCTGACAAGTAAAATCTGCATGGAAAAAAAATAACACCGAGAAAAAGCAAGTGCTCATACAATATTTGCTGATGAAAACTTTGATTAATGATGCTTTTTCTGGACAGTAAATTTGCATGAAAGGAAATTCAAATTTGCGTGGAGCTGAAAATTTCTAAAGCTAGTTGTAGATGAGAGAGTGCCACCTGCTGGGCTTGGAGCTGTGTTAAAGCTGCTTTTTTGTCATTTATATGAAGTGCAAGATATTGTTGTTCAGTATTTTTAGGAGCTGAACTTTGAAGAAATGTTTTTCTTGCTAAGAACTTCTATAATTTAAACGAAATCTTAAGAAATAATTTACATCATTCTTGGTAAGTTTCAGAAATATCCTTCATTGAATATTAACTCCTTCACTGCTTTTAATAAAGTTGTTATAAAGCCTTTATTTTCCCATGCTCTGTATGTAAAGGGAAAAAGGTAGAGTTACAAATTGGAATAATATTGAGGAATCATTCATTATTAAAATATTCATTATGGGGGGTTATTAAAAGAAGGGTAAATCAATGACAAGCCTACTCCATAAAATCATCATGCATAAAATAATTTTTAAGGCTCTGCTACCTCTAATGAAAGGGATCATTTGTATTCAATTCAGTTTGGCAAATTAGTTACTGTTGATTTATTGTAATCTATGATTAATGTTGCTAGTATTGCTATAAAAATCAAAGGAAAACTTGCTAAAAAGCTCTAGCCACGGAGTAGTTTAATTTGGTGTCAGTATGATTTGGTTGGTTGGTTAGAAGTATGGAAGCTGATTTTAAAAAAGTTAACAGCTGTTCTCTGTTTCCATAAAGAAAATAAATTCTTAATGAAAACCCAGCTACTGAGTTTTTAAAATATAGAGAGATGTGAAAATGCAGACCAAGCCTTACAATACAATGGCTTAATGGGTAATTCATTCTTGGAGTTGGGGGCGGGGGAGGAATCAGACGTTTCACAAGTCTAGTCACTTACCAGAATCCATGGTACTTTAATTTATGTATGCTTTTCACCAGGAATTTTGGGGGCATTTAAGATAAATATTCATATCACAAAGAAGTGAAACTCATGGAATGGCAGGATCTCTTCCCAAGTTAAGTATCACTTGAAACATGAGATTGTCTATTTAGAAATGTTTGTCAGACTTAAATAAGATCTTTCTAAACCATTTTAAAATAGCAAAAGTGGAAAGAGAACTGGTTCTGTTATTATATAGATAAGCATTGTTTTTTGTCACTTAGATCAAAGTTGAAAACAAGGTTTTTGTTGTTATTGTTGTTTTGGTTTTTTTGTAACTCAAAGACAGGTAGCCAGGGTAGTTACATAGAATGGAAACGTCTGTAGCTATGTTACAAGTGTGGCTGCATATTATGAAAAAGAAAACAACAAAAAAAGGGGGTCTTTTTACCTCTCTCTGGAATGGACTTTTTCTGCTGCTTGATTGAGCCTTATGTATATCCAAATATCCTTTCAAAGTTGATTAAAACAAGGAACATCAACATATGCTTATCCAACAACCATGACCTTAAATAACTGCTATCCCCTCCCAAACCCTGTGTC
Source organism: Phaethon lepturus (assembly GCF_000687285.1). Lineage (NCBI taxonomy): Eukaryota > Metazoa > Chordata > Aves > Phaethontiformes > Phaethontidae > Phaethon > Phaethon lepturus. The sequence goes on from NW_010510120.1 coordinate 28,319, forward strand.
CCCGAGTATTGGCAGGATTTCTGTGCTACTTTTTCCTCTGTTTATTAAAGCCTATTTAGGCATTGTATTTTTCCTGTATTGGACTCTGCTTCATTGCCTAAAAAGCTTTTTCTTGCCTTAAATTATGTTTCATGTAAACCCATTTATAAAGAACTGTGCCTTTATCCTATAGAACTCTGTAAATACTAGGAAGGCATTCATTTTTTAATCAAAAATACTTTCTTTCAGTTCGACTATTGTATTCTCATCTTTGATGCATTTTTCAAACAGTAGGGGAGGATGGTAAGGCGAAACGACTTACTACTAACAAAGCCAAATACCGCCTTAATAGGTGTAGGAAAAAATAATCAGTGGAAAAAGAGGGGGAAAAAAAGTAACTATACCTGCTTAAGAAATCTGTCAGATGCATGGCTGTGCTTAGCTAACACGTTTGGCAGAGCAGGGTTTGCATATTCAAACTGAGGATTGTATGTGAAATCTGACTTGAAGAATTTGATCTTCTCTTTCTCCACATTGGAAGGCTTGATCGCAGTCAATAAACAGAGTTTTCGGCCAGAGACATCACCTCCTTTTCCATGGCTTTTTGAGGACTGGGATTGCTTTGGCTTTGTTAGATTAAAATGCCTCTTAGTTCTATTTTTGGGTCGAGGTGGCAGTCCTATGCTGCTCCCTGCAACTGAAATACTGTTTGTAAACTTCATGCTGGTAGACACTGGACTAGTGACGACGATGGACGGCTGTCTGTTAGTGCAGTACCATCCACTGCTCAGCAAGGGTAGCGGGACTTTGATTTTGCGGTGCTCATTGCTTCGCAAGGTGGTAGAACACTTGGTTTTTCTGTGTTTCTTGTGGAGAGCAGATGACAGCTTTTGAGCATGGTGTTTTTTCTCCTCTTTGCTCTGCAGAAGGACGTTGTAGCTACTGGTTCCTGTTGTGAAAATGTCCTTAAGGATTCCAGAAGGTGGGCGCTGGAGGCTGTTTTCATTATTAATGTTCAGCTTATGTTCTTCTGGACTCAGAACTGATTTCTTAGAAAACTCTGTCTTAGGCCAGTGAAGTTTTTCTGCATTGAGGGGGGGGAAAAAAGCTGAGGACAAATTTGATTGATTCACACAGCAATACTAATCTTAAGGACTAAAAACTACAACACAAATGAAACAGAGAACTTGTCTTAACTGCAGTCACATGAAGTTAATCTTGACTTCTAGACATATTGGACAATTGTGTGTGTACACCACTTCTGAACAATTAGGCTGGGACTTGTAAGATCTAGCTAAGCAAGTATTTTATGCTTGCATCTCCATGCATGAGTGCACTGTTTGCAGCTAAGAACAACTTGTTTAAAACAAGACTCTGTGCAGGACTTTATGAATATTTACTGTGGCATTAACAAATTTTTAGTTTTTAGCAGAATCTAATTTATCATGCGAGGCAGGCATTCTGTATGGATAAAGAATAACTTAAAAAATAGGAAACTGCATAGGATTATGTGAGCAATATTTACAGTGAAGTCCCCCAGGGATCTGTACTATGATATAAGCAGTCTGGTGTGATCTCATCTGCAAAATCTGATTCACATAATTTACTCTCAGAAAGGATGAGAACATTGGAATAGGCCAGCCACTGTGAATGATTTACAACACCATATGAATAGTAACATAAGTTTAAAGACTTCAGTTTCATGTATTCCTTCTTAATACAAACAATAAGCTAAAGAGGAGAGAGATCAGTCACTTACACAGTCCTGAGAGTCCTTCCCACAAGACTGTCATTTCACCTATTCAAAGTTGTTCTACAGTAACAGCTAGCTTTAAAAAACACTTAAACATTCTAAACTAAACTGAATGCAAGAAGGTTCTTTGAATGAATCCTCCTCTCTTGCTCTGACCCCTGGCATAACCTTCGGGGGAGACAAGTCCCTGGTGCAGGGCAGCTGCACAGAAAAGTCGTGGGGGATTAAAACTGTATTTAACGTATGTGCTGGCTTGTTATAGAGAAGTGACCTCTCTTCACTGGTTCTAATCATCCTCTTCTCTCGCCAACCAATTCATCCTGGAACATTGAGATGACAGTAAGGGCACAAACAAATCCTGACACAGAGAAATACTTCCTAATTCTGCACCTAAAATGAAAGGATTCACAGGGCAGGAGATACAGCTGGAGCTTGATTAAAGCCCGCAAAAGGGATTTGAGCTTCAGCCCATAGTTATACATAGCTGAGCTGTAATTACTTTACATACAGTAATTATACTTTGAATGGAACATTAACAAGAGAGCATTAAATGCCTCAAAGGGGGGGAAAATCAAAAGTTTAATTTCAGCTTTATTTTCACAGTAAAATTAGTGTTTGGTCCCAACATAAGCACCATGACAATGTATTTCATGCTGTTAGACCTCTGTCAGTTCCATGTCAACCTGTGTTTCTCACTTCCACCAAAGATGCTGTTCTAAAAAGCAAAAAGACAGAGGTCCTGTTTGCGTGAACATAACAATGGGAAATCTGCAGCCTGGGTGTCTCTTCCACTGGAAAGAGAGAGGTAAAAGCATTAGATTATTCTCTTCCACTACAGCGTGCGTACCTTGTGCAAGCTCAGTTTTGTTTTGCAGCAAGTTTGCAAACCTTCTTTCAATGCTTGGTGCAGGAATGCACTCCTTGGCATTCC
>NW_010510120.1:31012-36197 GCF_000687285.1 Phaethon lepturus
TCACACACGACAACCTGCCTACCTGGCTTATCTTACTTTACCATGAACTGTCGTGGTGAGAAACCACAGTTCCCATCACAAGGAAAACAACATCAAAACAACTACCATAAAATGAGATGCATTTTTTGGACAATAGAATAGGATGACTGCTCTCACATATTTCTTGCCAAGCATTTGAGATTGACTTCAGGCACGTACCAAGTATTACAGTATGAGAATCCTTACTTTTAAGAAGGGTAGATGAAAAGCAAGGTTTCCAGAATGTCTGAACACAGAAATATTAAATTTCTGAGCATGTGACTTTGCTTGTGTAGACAAAATTGAAGTTGGAAATTACATAGGTATTTCTTAAAATACAGACAAGATAATAATGTAATACTAGTGGTGGTAATGCTTCACCTTCTCTATTAAACAATTTTCAAAAGCCACAAAGAGCAGAGAAGCCTTAAATTGCCACTACATAGGGAATAACTTGAGTTAATACCACATGCATAGAAAGAAACAACTCAAAATGACCTTAAAACACCATCCCCCAAGCTCTTGTATCAATCCAATACCAAAAACTCATGACAGTAAGCTTTCAGAGATAAGTAATACAGTTTGCCAGTAATAAATGCATTCATATCCAGACAATTTCTGGACATGGTAAGTCAGAATTCTCCTGCAAGTGTCACAAATGGTGGTCCAGTGCTGAATGCTCACTGGCAGGTTTCACATGTACATGGTTGATGTAAAAAACAGTTTTCCCCAAATCTGACAGTTACTTTATATGTGCAATCTCACAGCGAAGTGATTTTTCAGCTGCCAAACTAAGCATGGCTATCCTTAATCTTCTTCTGACTAAAGATGGATATTGTTTGATGCATATTTGTGCTGGAAACCTAGAATCAACACATCCAGCAGATTCGAAAGATTATATTAGAGAACAGTGTAGCTTTCACAGAATTAATTTAAACTGCCATTCTAAATTTCTGTATTGGTCCTGTGAACATCATTATTTTACAAAATAAACTAGAAAATAATATTTGAGATGACATCAAAATCATGTTGCAAACCACCGAATTTTAAAGTTCTTTCTCTAGTACATTTGTTTAATCTGTAACAGTTATAATTTTAAATTCAGATCTGTAAGTCAGACAGCATTGACCAAACTGAAAACACAGTGTCTTCTAGGAAACTCGACTTACTAAGCTATATCCGAGAGTTTCCAAGGGTTAGCAATGCCTGGTGATTGAAACAGAGGTCTAGTATTCTGGATATAAAACCAATTCATCGCACAGCCCATATGCTGAAAACATGCTTCAGTGTTTCAGAGAGTACTGACATACCATAAAGTAGCCAGTCAGGCAATGGATTATCAGCCCACCTTAATTACATAGATTGGCTAGCAGTGATATCCATCTTTTAAACTCTGGATACCATAGAATAGATGTAACAGATTACTTCTAAAGGTCTGGAAAAGGCAAATGGAAAATTGCTGTGCTATAGCATAACTCTGTCTTGCACATCATGCTACATATCATATAGGTTTTATGTTTTGTACCTCATCCACATGAGTTACATGTGTTCTGAGAAGCAGAAACCTGAATTTCCTGACTTTACCTATTTCAGTTTTTGCTGCAGCAGTCAAAAAATACATCCCCCAAATATAGCTCCCTAAAAATGCACAATCTATGTATGCAGATTCTCCTCACTGATCTTGCTTCCACTCAAAGTCACAAAGCCCCAAGTCCTTCAACAATTAAAAAACAAACAAACAAAAAAACCTCAACAAAACTAGCATAGTCTCTCCCAAAAAGACCTTCCCATCATGTTTACTTCCATATTTTGTTCCTCTCTGCAACAGTACAGTAATACAAACATAGGTCCTAGAGACACTGGTTTCATTACTAAATGAAACTGCCAGGTTTGGAGTGGAAGGTGACGTAGTAGAAAGAAGCAAGGAGAGGAAGGAGGGGGCAGAAGAGCTGCCTGTCCCCATTTTGACATCAGCAAGGATAGAAAATCCTCCTGTTCAGTGGAAACTTGGTCTGATTGCCTTGGGCTGGGGTAGAGCTCTGCCCCTCTTTGGAGCAGCCGTGCTTGGTTTCTGCTACCTCATAAAGCGGATTAGCAGGGGAGCCAGCCACAGGCAACTCCTCTGCCTGCCTAAAGGATCTCAGGCAACTGTGGGTCGTGCCCCAGCCAAAATCCTGTTGTTTTCAAGGTATCTGCTGGAATTGCCAGTATTGGACTTACTCCATTCTGCAGATACAAACATACCACGTATCACAGAACATTACAAAATACCACAGGCTTGATCCTATCAACAGAGGAGTTTTCCCACTCTGTAAATTTATTTGTATACATGCAGCTATTCCAGTGTCACAGCAGTACTGGAGAAGGGATGTACCCCAAGACTGCTAACAGAGCATATGTGGGAAATCACAAATCTCACTATAATTCTGCGCTAACGAAATACTTCCCACAAGTCGCACCCATTGCTAGCTTTGAATCCAGTAGCATGTCAGACACTGCCTAATCTTGTCAGAGGTTATTAATTAGAAAAAAAAGTTACATTTTTATGTTAGATTCCGGAACTAGGTTATATTATTGCTTTCCATCATTTAGAAATTGATGTATTGAACTAATCTTTTATTATATTAATAATACATGTAATAAAAGCCCAATGTAAGATTTTTTCCCCAGACTTTGGGAAGCGTTGTAGAAAAATCTTCCTCTAGGCTACCGAGTAGCTGCTATCCAAGTAGCTTCTTAAACACCCGTTCCATAGCTTGAATTAGATCAATAATGACAGATATTTGTGTGTGCAGATCTCTGCCCAGCTAGCCTTGCTCTAATAAAGCAGAGAGCTGCTGTGGTTTTTGAGCAGCTGTCACTGAGGTTATATATGCATAATGGACAAATCATTTCCGAACTGCAGGTATGATTCTTGGGGTGCTTAGCAAAGATATTCTTGGAGTAGTTCCTCCTATCCTAGGAATGTAATGATCTGAGACACTGCTTTTGTTTTTCAGTCCAGCATTACCATTTTAGAATACGTTTGAATTTCTCTTTGTTCAAAATCGGAAACAAATAGCTTGACTTGAATTTTCAAATTTACAGAAATGCAAATAATGTATGTGATCTATCTACAAGTAGTAAGAAAATAGTGACGTTTGAAAGATGAGAAGAAAATATACAGATGTGACAAGTAAGATTCCTCCTTTGACACATTCTGCAAATGTAAAATTATATCACAAAGAAATTTTTTATCCTCTGATCAGGTAATGTGAACAGATTAACAACTATCTGTAGTTTATGAGCTCTAGACTGTATGGTTTGTGGGTGCAGAGGGCTGTAGAAAGAATATTCTGCAAAAAGCAGGCAATGGAGAGTGTTATACATGAATCTATAACATTCCACTACCTTTCTACAGGCTTATGTTTGAGGCATAACAGAATCTGACCAGAATCCTGTAGTGTATTTCCTCATCACTATAAACACATTTAAGGTTTACACTCAAGTTTTGAACAGAAAGTGTCAGGCAACTTGAACTAAACATCACTAGAAGCGCTGTCTATAATGACTGAAAATGGTTTTGCTGTAGAATTAGTCAGTGAGCTCCTGTAAAAAGGCTGATGTGGAGCTACTTTCTATTTTCACAGCAAGTTAGTTATTAACTAGAGACCATATGATGTTGGGAGCTTTGACATTTAACCTAAGAAATTTTTTTCCCCAAAAAAACCCACTCATTTGATATCCTCCTGTAACAGTGTATCTGTCACTCAACTTCAGTTCTGAGCTCCAAAACCAAGGGCAAGTTTCAACTATGAGCTTTCAACTTGCATGCCCAATTCATTAAATGACAGTGTAAATAACTCTGAAATATCCACCATTTAAAGGATTCATTGGCATAATTTTAGACTGTGCAGTTTGTTTTTCGTTCTTTAAAATTGCAATGATACTGAAAAATGTACTCCTCCTGCGTTAAAAAAAAGTGTAAACTGACTTGCAAGCAATTTCATGCATGTATGTTTCTACACTGAAATGTGACCTTATGTAGTTGACTCCAAGTTCAGACTCTTCAAATTAAATTATGTAGCACAGTAATAATCGGCAAAAGTGAATACTCGGCCCTACTGAAATCAACTAACAAACTCCCATTCATTTAATAGACTCAGGATATAAACACAAAACTAATTCATAGACAGACCTGCTCAGGATGAAACTTCCATCCAAGCAGATCTCTAGTTTTCTCAACTGCAGCACAGGTGTTTTCAGGAATATCTGATGGAGGGGAATAGACCCCTCCAAAAAATATCTTTCTATTTAAGAAATCTTAAAGAGTTAAGATTACAGTTCCCGTGGTACATCTATAGGGATGCTCCATCTGATTCCACGAACTTTATTTCTATTCCCATTACCAACACTCATATCCATGCGCAGATGCAACGGCATATAAATTGCACAGAGAAAGAGTAGCTGTAAGAAATCTCAATCATGATTGTAACAGTACTGTATGAGGGGACACTAAGACATCTCCACCAGATCTCTTCCAGACAGATTTCCCCATGACAAAATAACATTGGCTTGAAGCAGCTGAAGAAATGACACAAGAAATGATGTCAAATTTTAAAAAAGGGAAACATGAGTGAAAAATTTCTTTTGCAGCAGCAGCTGTGTCGCAGTTTTCTTCATACCACATATAGGCAGCACTGAAAGTAAAAGTTTTTGATACCACACCAAACCGCTCCACGTTATGGTTATATACTCATCGTACAGGTTTTTATACACAAGTACTATAAAGATTTGTAAAGTTCTCTGAAAGTATGGCAGAGGAGAGTCAAAGGATGAAGAACATCAATGTAATCAGTGATATTTTTATTTGCATCTTCAGTCCCTCACTCCGCTGAAAGGCGGGCAGGTGTCACCTCCACACTCTCCAGTGTCATTGGAAGGGGACGTGGCCCGCGGGCAAATGTACCTGTGCCCGTATTCACCGATGGGACTCCTGCGTCGCTGCCTTTGAAGACATGTAGGTGCGAAGCGCCTCGTCCTATCTCGTCCCCACGGAGCAGGTACGCTCATGGAAACCCCTCGGGTGACTTTTTTTCCGCGCGGGAGCGCTGGAGGACGGGGGGCGACAACGGCGGGCGCTGCTGGAGTGCTGTGGAGAGCGCCTGCGGGGGCAGGGGCCCGACCG
>NW_010510121.1:0-6218 GCF_000687285.1 Phaethon lepturus
TTGCTAGGGGTACTGTTGATAGGGGTGCTGCTGGTGCTGCTGGTGGTGCTGCTAGGGGTGCTGGTGATAGTGGTGCTGGTGCTGCTGATAGGGCTGCTGGTGGTGCTGCTGCAAGGGGATTTCTGGTGGGGCTGGGGAGGACATGTGGTCCCTCCTGCCTCTCTGCCTGTCCCTGCCAGGCCTTACAGCAGGGCTATGGGAGGCTGTCCTAAACCGAAGTGGTGCTTTTGCATTTTTATGCAGCTCTGGCCCATCTTATTTCCCCCCACCTCCCCTTCTGGTGCCTCTTGAGGCTGGATGGTTGTTGGTGCATGAGTTGGGTGATTTATCTATTTTTTTTTCCCTGGGTGTCACCCTCCATGAAGTCAGGCGTGTTGCAAAGGGCTTCAGCCATGACTGGGGCAGTCACAGACAGTGAATATTTAACATCTGCAGCTGGTTCAAGCCACATCTTGCCATCTGAAATGCTTCCCCCATCTTCAGTGATACAACCTGCATTTGCCCTGCAGGGACCTGATGGCCAAGTGACAGGCAGCTGGAGAACTTCCACATACTGCTGTATCCCACAGACACTGGTTTTCCATCCATCTCCCCACCTGCACTAACACCCTCTCCTTTTCGCCAGCAGCTGGGCTGATGGAGTGGTGAACCTTGTGCCCATCACATCTTTGGTTGCCCAAAGCGGTTGCCCAGAGAGGTGGTTGATGCCCCATCCCTGGAAACATCCCAGGTCAGGCTGGACGGGGCTCTGAGCAACCTGCTCTGGTTGAAGATGTCCCTGCTCACTGCAGGGGGTTGGACTACATGGCCTTAAAAGGTCCCTGCCCACCCAAACCATTCTGTATTTCTGTGATCTTCCATACTTCCAAGTTTCCCCCTGCACCGTAGGCATGAGATGAGCAGGTCGGTTGAGGTCTGCTCTTCATTGTTGCATAACACCGTGGCAAAATCCCCACGTCTGGCAAACTTACGCAGTTTAGAAAGGCCTTTTGGCAGCAAATATTCACAGCCCCGAAGTAATGCTGAAGGAGTTACATGCTCATGCTGCCCAGCGCCAGGCTGAGAGTGCCTGCAGCAACGTGTGTGCCATGGAGAAGTTACTGCGCTGAGTCATGAGTATTGAACGCTGCTCAGTTTCAACCCTGTCACATTTTAAGCGGGCATGGGATTTTTTTTAATGGCAACCTGGGATATAGTGACACTCTAGGTACCACCCGGTAATTAAGCACCATCCTCACTGGTGGCTACCACATTAGCAGAGGGATGCTGCATCGTTGTGTTGTTTAACTGATGTCTGTGTCTTCCCTTGCTTCTAACTACCACATAATTTCATTTTTTCCCCCTCTATTAATGCTGGTTTTGGCTCTGCAAGTTTCTCCGCTTCCCTCACAAGACAGGTCTCAGCAGGTTGCTACCTCTTGTTGCTATAGAAGAAAACAGCATCGGATTTTGTCTTCTGGCTTTGAATATCCTGCCCTCAGACCTGGGTTGTTGTCTTGCAAGCACCTTGCATTGGGATCACCTCATCCTTCCGCTGTCCTGCATAACATCAGTCCACCGATTCTAGAAGATGGCATCAAAAAGTGACATTTTTCTTTTGTCTAAACCCTTCAGATGACGCCATGTGAGCAGATTAACTCCACACCTCGGATGAGAGGAGGTCTTTGAGCCCTCCCTGTACGAAATTTTCCACCAGCTGCAATAAAGCAGCTCCCCAGAACTCTAACAGCAAAACAAAACGCCTCTTTCTACGATGATTTCGCTCACAGTGCCATTCGCAGCAAGAAGACCTTGGTAACAGCGGTAGCAGGTGACAGGAGGTTTGTTCTGGTCGCTGGGTGTTTGCTTCTGGCTGTCGGAAAGATTGTCTCAGTCACCCCTTCACCTCTTCCCAATTGCCTTTATTATGGCTGAATCGGTCCGTGCGGCGTCATCTGCGCAAAAGCTGGTACAGGGGTAAAGTGCCAAGGGGTTTCACTCGCTGGGCGACCCTTTGGGCGCCAAGCGTGAAGTCATTTCAGATGCCTGAAGGCTCCTGGCTTCGTGTGATTTATTTAAATTTTTATTTATTTATTTATTTATTTATTTTTTCTTCAGTGGAGTGTGGGCAGAAATACCTGAACAAAACATGTTCCCAGCTGGCATCTTCCCTAGGCGTTTCGCATCCCAGCAGGTATTTTCTTCAGTGGAGTGTGTGCAGAAATACCTGAACAAAACATGTTCCCAGCTGGCATCTTCCCTAGGCGTTTCGCATCCCAGCAGGTACCTTACGCTGCAGCCTTTAATGACAACGTGCCTAAATGGTCGTAACGGCTTCACAACGTGATGTTCAGAGAGGTCTGAAGTACCTTAAACATCATATTTTTGTGTACACTGGTGTATACTTGCAGCAGCTTTCTTGGCTTTGTGTCTGCGTAAATGATCAGAACGTGGCCCCAGGGTTTTTAGAGCACAATCTTTGCTTTATTACTACGTTGCCATAGTAAAAAATGAATTTGCTGATAGTCAGGTGAAACGTTACTGGTCTGCACCAGCTGAGAAATGAGAAAAGCTCCTTTAAACTTCCAGTGTCAGCCGGTTTTCTCTGCCAAGCTCTGAATTGCTCCACCTTCAAACCCTCCTGTGTAACTACTTCCCGTGTAAGATTTTTTTTTTTTCTTCCTAGTGAAATTTAAAATAAACTCTAAAACTTTTAATCTTGATCTCTTGCAGTGCCTCCCAACACCAAACTCCTTTGACGCAAGTGCAGGGCTTTGTGCTTCAGTCTTTTCAAGTGGCTTTGCCTCAATAATGGGAATTTGGAGTTGAATAAAAATAGTTATTTGTGCTTGAGGACGGGCAGCCCAGCATAAAGATATTTTGATTTTTGCCTGATTTTTAAATGTATATTCCCCCCTATCCCTGCTATCGCTAACTGTCCCACGCTATTAATCCACCCTCCCCCTCTGACACCACAATCCTGAGTGCATTGCTCTAAAACAACCCCAATAAATCTGGGTGTGAATATACAGAAAATTAGTAAATTCTACCCAAATTTCAGCAAGCAGCTTAATCTTGACCACGAACATGTTTTCCCGGGTAAAAGCGCTAGGAATCGGGCTGATCTGCATTGCAGGGGGAGATTTCTGTCGCCGTCGAGTGATTTCCAAGCGCAATTGGACTTTCTGGCCGGCGCTCCCAGCCCCCACGGTGCCACGTAGGAGATCCTACAGCCGTGGGATGGAGGGAGAGGGCCGGGAAGGGGGAGCGGAGCTGGGAGTTGCCTTCTTCCGTCTCCTCTGCTCCGTTAATGAGAGGGCCCAGCTGCCAAAAGACACATCTACTTCTCCGGCGCAACTCCTCCCCTGCAGCCGCCCGGCTGCGACGCGCCTGCGCGCGGGACGAAACTCGCGTTTCTCTTGCCGCGAGTTATTTCGAGTGCCGTTATGCTCCCAGGGGAGCCTTCGGATTTCGGGGGCTGCAGATCCACCCAGCTAGAGCTTTTATTCAAAAAAACCCAAACAGCGTGTGATACGGGGCTGATCCTACGCACCCCGACAAACCAGCCTGAGGTTTGCAGCCTGTTGTCGCAGCGCCCGGGCCGGGTGTGGGGGAGATGCTGGGGGTGGAGGACAGTGAAATCCAACTGGCACTGGGAGTCCTACACCCAGCCCTGCGGTAATCAACCCGTGCCCAGCTGTAAAACATCTGGACTGAGGCTGCCGCGGCCATTTGGCTCGTCTGATTTAAAGCAGTGTTACTAATTCATTTGATTATATATTAAAGGAGCACTTTATTTCTGCAAAAGCAAACGAAAGCAAACACTGCAGTCTAACAGGCTCTTAGGACAGAACTTTTAAAATACAAACTCCAGCTGCTTCGCACATTTACCCTTTCCTGAAGGCTCCAGTGATCCAGGAGGCTGACCCTTGTTTTTCTTGTATTAGTGATGGAGTCTGTCGTCTTTTAAGCTCCCATGAAGCAGTGTTGGTGCAGGATTTCTGCTTTCCAGGACCAGGACAGTCTGGAGCAAGGCTAGCAACGAAGGCAATCTGTAGAGTGGAGATACTTGGTCCCTTCTGGTAACTCTCAGCTTCGACGGGGCAGGGGATGAAAGCTGCTCACCAGATCCCACAGTTAAGAGCATGGAGCTAGGTAGAAGCTAGCAGGAGATCATCTCAAAACAGATCCCAGGTGGTCTTTTTTCATGCAATTGCATCCACGGGAGGCAGATGGGATCTAATCTAAAAGGATTAGACAAAGTAGATTAATTAGTTCCAGAAGTAGATGCTGATGGGGATGTATGCTGAACATCTCTAACCCAGGTGCTGCAGTGGCACAAGCGCAACAGACCACAGGCAAACTGGAACCAGTTGTTTGCCCTAAAGGTGCTTGCCTCTCCCATGGCTGATGATGGAGCAGAGCTAGATGGACCACACTGGCCTAGTAGGACATTTTCTATGTCCTTATGAGCCTCAGAGCTTATGAGCCTCACCTCCCACTCTGGGTACCTCAATTACCTCTGGGGTTTCTCTGTGCTGCAGATGAGGAAGGCAGGGATGCTCAAGAGTCTGCCATGGGTCTGGCACTGAAGAACAGCTGGGAAGCCATCCTGGTGCTGCACATCTCTTGGAAGGAGCACAGCACATGGCAGGATTAAGCCTCGGAGGATTAAAAACCGTGGGACCTGCAAAAGATCACAGTGGGGTCAGCAAAGGTGACACTGACCCTCTTTGCAGCCTCCACCTTGGATGCATCGAGTCTTCCTGCGGAGGATGCAGCAAGCCTGGGAGACTGCTTGATGTGTGGCTAATTCCCAAATTTGTATGTCTCTGCTGTGTCCCCCAGCCTGGTGGCACCACTATCCCACCTGCCTGCGAGGCTCAGGCAAAGGCAAAGGCAGCACCGGTGCGAATGCTCCCCCGTTTCTGCACCGCTTCTCCCGTCTGCATCTGCTAGGCATCGTTTTCCCAGCTAATGAGCGGGAATGGACAGAGAAGCTGAACCACCCTTAAAGAAACCCTCCCTAGGTCAGCTCAGACCTTCTCAAATCAGTTCAACCCTCCCCATTTCTCAGTCCCAAGAGCAGTGTTATCACTGATTTGCCTGGGATTGCAGAGGAACTTGCGTCTGCCTCGGTTTCATCAGCCAAATCTCTCCCCAGACCAGAGCGAACGGGTCTGGATGGAGCCTGGAAGCAGCCGTGGCTGATGGAGGGATCCAGTCATCTCCCAGAGCCGTGTGAGGAGCCACGGGGGCCAGGGCCGGCAGCAACCGGCAACTGGTGAGTTCCCAGTAGCACTCAAACACCATGGCTTCGTCTCTAGGCAAATCACGCACGCGTTGGGCGAGGGGGTCCCCATCCAGAGCTAGTCCGAGCCCCCCTGGTTCTCTGGGTCCCCACGAGCAAAGGCTTTGGGGGAGATTCTGCTTCCCTGCTCAGCTGAAGGGCGAGTTCAGGATTGGTGCTTTAATCTTCCCCTTGCAGCATCCTCTTTGCCACTCTGAACTCATTCGCGCAGCCCGGGGCATCACGGAGCGACGGTTTTGCGGGCAGCGATGGCTCGGACTCGGGCAGAATCACAGCCCTTTTCCTCCTCTCGGGCTTGCAGCCGTGCCCGGGTCCCAGTTTGGCTCAGGGACCGGCTTTGTCTGAACAGACGGTGCACAAAGGACGGCAGCGAGGCTGAAAGGCCGAGTGTCCCGTGGATCTGTGCCCTGGCCTGTCTGCTCTGCAGCGGCGATGAGCCAAACTCATCTCTGCTAGCCGGCTGTGCCTGGAGCTGGGGGTGCTGGCCGCTGGCTTTCGGAAGGGGGGGCATAGACAGGGTGGGTTCATATGCCCTGAAGGTGCAAATTCAGCCTACCGGTGCAGACATCCTCTGCAAAGCACCGGTCAGCTTTTAGTTCTTCGGCAGACGTGATGGAGGAGAAAAAGGAAGAAAAGAGCTGTGATTGCCCTGGAGGGGGACGAATCCTCCCGCCCTGGGATCACGCAGGTATGCCGTGATGCACGAACACGGAACGACGGGCTGGCGGGGCCCCAGCTGCAGCTTTCCCACAGGGCACAGAGGAGAGAGGCTCCCTTGATCCCTCTTCGTAATCCCTGTTTAATACTCCCAGAGAAAAGTTCAAAATCCGCAGGGTCTCCTGCCAACACGTCGAGGCGGAGGGAAATTCCTCCGGTGCTTTTGGGTGGAAAGAACGGCATCTGCGCGGCCTCGGCGGAGGTCCGGCAG
>NW_010510121.1:6385-9166 GCF_000687285.1 Phaethon lepturus
CTGCACTGGTAGAGGAGCTCTGGTTTGGGGTCGTGGCAGACCCACAGGACTCGGGGCTCTGGGGTGCCCTTGCCAGGCTGGCTGAGCTTGTGCGTTCCTCACCCCCTCCCTTCTGCCTTTCGGTGACTGGGACCATCTGGATCCACCCAAAAGTTAACCGAAAGAGAAGGACAGTGGTTAGTTTTTCAGCCACGTCAGCCCCACGGACGCCAGGGCCATCTCGAGGGCAGGCTGCGAGAGCAGGGTGAGCGCAGGCGTTCGGGATGCCGTGGCCTCAGTTTCCCCACTGTGAGGAGCCTGAGGAAGGGGCGGGCAGGAATGTGCCACTTCCAGCTTTTGACCTTTTATTCTAAAATATGAGCAGAGAAGGCCCAGGAATGGGCAGGTCGGGCTGCTCAGAGCTGTGCGTGGAGTGGGAGCTGCGACGGGGAATCTCTGATGTCTCGGTAAAAGCTGAGTTCCCAGCCTCTGCGACGTCAAAGCTCTTCCTCGTCTCTTCCTGGCTGCCTGTTTTCAAGAAGCATATAGGAACTTAAAAGGTTTAAGCTCTCTGTCTCTCCTGTAAATTTGGTTAAAGCTGTCAGAAAGCTGAGAGGAGGCACAGACCCACATCTCCCCCCGCCCCTCCGTCCCTGCAGCAACATTTCAGGCCTCTTCTGAGGAAACGGGATGTAAAAGGAAACCGTTTATTCTGGAGCCAGCTGAGGGAACAGGAACGCCCCTAAAACCGACCTTTCCTTGGAGAGAGATCCTCCGCCAGCCAACCTTCTGCTTCCAGCGCGGAGCTGCGCTGCGGCGGGCAGCGGGGCGGGCTCAGCGTGCACACACGTGTGCATGCCCACTTGTGTGTAGACGCACAAGTTACACAACTGCCTGTCTCACCAGTCTTACTGGCGTCCCTCAGAGTGGCTTGGTTGTTGGAAATCGGGTCCCCAACGAGCTGAGCTGTAAAACTCCGCCGCCGGTGATGCCGATGGGATGGGGGAGCTGAACGCAGGACAGGGCTGGGGCTGGGGTTTCGCTGCGTTGTGGACTTCGGCGTGCTTGATGCAGCAGTTTTAAGGCAGGAGAGGAAGAGGGGAGAGACGAATCTGAGGAAAGACACGCTGGGCTTGGCACCCCCCCTGCACCGGGCAGCGGTCCAGCCGGAGCAAACGGCACGTACATTTCTCATCGCCCACGTGCTGCGGATACGTAAGCAAAGGGGTGCTCAGGAAGGGTCTTGGCAGCCTTTTCATCTTTCCCACTCTTACACAGACAACCGAAAAGCTGCCCAGAGAGATACAACAGGAGAAGGGGCTTCATCATTCCCAGGTTCCAGGGACCACAAGCTCTTGACTGCCCCAACCCTGGTGATCCTTGTTGTGCTGATCTGGTGGGACCAACCCAGTTTGTGTCTAGATCTGAGTTGCTGTGTCTACTTGGGATGACACAATGCACCCACATGGGAGGCAAATGTCACACGGATCAGGTCCCATCACGTAGGTCCGAAGTCGGCCAGGAAGCGTAACCCTCCTGGCAGTTTAGGATCTATCTGCAAAAATCCAAGACCAGACTCCAAGACAAAGGGACCGGCTGGTGGAGGAGAACAGAGATAAGGCACTTGAGGGCGTCTTCGCTCTCTGTGTCTTAAGAGTGGTTGAGCTCAAATGAAAGTTACCCAGTTGAACTTCATTTGTTCTTTCCAAGCTTTTTAGTGCTTTTTGCAACTTTAATGCCACTTCTGATGTCATTTTGCAGTGCGTGATAAACACACAGTGTCACACATAATGTTTAATACATTTAACCATGTATTTCTCTCTGTCTGAAGCTTCCTAAACCCCAGAATACTGGTTCTGTAAGCGGGACCCTTAGCAAAAAGGGACGTCTTTCATATGCCCCCATGCATCAAACCCCACGTACTATGCTTAGCCTAAGTACTCCTGCCTGCTTAAAATATGCCAGCAGAGAACTGCGGTGTGTATTTCCTAGCTACTGTGCAGATTTTTAGCGAAAACTTGGCAGGACAGAGGTGGCAGGCAGGATTTCTGGAAAATTCAAGGAGCCCACATGATGCAACCCTGATGCATTCTTGCAGAGCGACGCCTGCTCGTGTAATCTTTAGAAGGGGCTGCTAGCATTTTGCTCCAGATGTTAACGGGCTGCATCCACACATTAAAGACTTTTCTAGGGTCAGACCTCTGTCCTGCCAGAGCGCTGGGGTTTGTGCTGCTGGTATTGCAGAGCCACATCCATGCGTCAGGGAGAATTGTGTTAACTTTAGAAGCGAAAGCCACTGTTAGATTTCCATTTTCCTCCTTTTATAACTTGCAGGGAGGAAAGTTGTCGATCGTCCAATGAACTTTTCTCCATTTTCCATTTTAGAATTAACCGCAGCTGCTGCAGTCTTCACTGAAAGCACACCAAAAAAAATAGATCCACCGTTGCAAATGTTTCTTTGCTTCTTCCTTGCAAACCGCTCTCTGGTCGTTGGACACAGCAAGTCTTGCAGGGTTTGAGCTGTGCACGTGGCTGGGTCTTGTTATGCCCAGCTGGTGTCCTGGCCACCAGGAACCTGAAGACTTTGCCAGGTAACTGGGATGGGACGGAGCGGGTGGAAATGCCTTTTGGCTGTTCCTGTAG
Organism: Phaethon lepturus; assembly: GCF_000687285.1. Lineage (NCBI taxonomy): Eukaryota > Metazoa > Chordata > Aves > Phaethontiformes > Phaethontidae > Phaethon > Phaethon lepturus. Next base: position 9,008 of record NW_010510121.1, read on the forward strand.
TTAAATTAGCTACTGGGGGCATTGGCAGCAGTTTGGTCACTGCAGGTAAATAAATATAGTCCTGGCCTTTGTCTCTCATGTACATCATTGCATAGACCAGAGGTTATATTCATTCATAAGTTCGAGGCATGGGCCCGTATGAACCTCATGAGGTTCAAC
>NW_010510122.1:0-10926 GCF_000687285.1 Phaethon lepturus
CGGCCGGCGGGGCAGAAAGGAGGAAGCAGGGCGCGCGCTCTTCCAAACGCCGCTCCCGAAACGCCACCCCCGGCTCGGTTCCTATCGCTCCCACCCCGGAAGAGGAGAACGTTCCCCGGGAGTCACAATCTGCCGTTCCCTGACTGCGCCCCAGACTCTCCAGCCCTTTCGCTCCTCGTTCGCCCCTGCTGACGCGCGTGCCCGAGACCAGATGACTCGGCCCACCCGCAATTAAGCATTTGCCGGGCATCGTGTCCTCCAGCAGAGCCTCAGCTGGATTCACGTCCTCCCCCTTGACCAGTTACTCAAAGTCCTCCGTGATTCACAGCTCTGGCTCACCATCGCTAGAATACTAATGAGAGAACTGTTGATTTATCGAAGCCCTGATATGTCACCACTAGATTAAACAGTCTATAAAGTATATTTGGACACGTTACAGGATTAGAAGAATCCACCTGGGAAGTTCACTTCCTCCACTCTCTTGTAAAGAGATTTTATTTCAAGGGCACAGCACAAAGGCGCAGCAGAGATGGCCGGGCATCACCGAAACCCAAGGTATCGTTAGGGAGACTGCACGGGCCCCAACCGCCGTCTCTCTGGAGCCAAGTCCCACCTTTTAGTAATGGTATACTTTAATTTGTCTGTTTTCATCCAGTCCTAGCTGAAGGACGCTGGGGCTGCTGGCAGGGGCCTTCCGTGCACCTGGGAAGAGAGGTCTGGCGGCGGGGTGAAGGAAAAGCCTGGCTTACAGGAGGGATTAGCGCCCACGAGCACGGCCAGCAGTCGGGGCTGCTACCAGCCTCGTGCACACGTGCCGTGTTTAGCCGGCTGCACCCAAACCAAAGGGAATTAAGGGGGATTAGGGAATTGAAAGGAGCACCGTGCGCTATTGGAGGCCCGAGGGATTTGCTGCTAATATCAGCGTACGCTGCAGAGGAGGTGCTGGGGCTGCCGGTACGATGCTGATCCGGCACAAACCTGCCAACACCCTCGCTCGTAACGCCGAGAGGTCTCGCGCATCTGATCCATCCGCACGCTACGACAAGGCTTTGGTGCTCCTGACTCACCTCCTGCTGTCTCCTCCTACCTGCTGCGGGAAGCTGGAGTGCGAGTGAAGAGCAGACCCAGGCAAAGGATACACTTGTGAATCCCTCTTGAAGTCCTCTAGCCACTTCTTGTTGGTCTCAATCATTCCTTCAATACTCATCTTGCCTGACCCGCGGCTCTGGACCTGGGAGTGCTGGAACAGCCGTATTTGCTCGCTGTCGCACGAGAGAAAGAGACAGGGCAAGTGGGCAAGAGAGGTCCAGGCCAAAACGATCCCTGAGGTGACAAAGGAAGCGATGGGCTGCTGCAAAAGAGAGTCAACAAAAAGCAGCCTCCTCTTGGCTCAAAGTCCAACCACATCCTAGAGGAAAGCTGCGGCAGCCGCCCACTACCAGGCTGCTGTCCCTCTTGCCCGCACAGCGTCAGAGAGGGTCGGGTGGCAGCCCTCGCTCCATCCACCCGCGCAGCATCGCCTGTCGCGGCCCGATGCCGGCAGCATCCTTGGACCCCGGTCCCGGAATGAGGGTTATCAGCACAACTACGATGGCAGCTTCACCGTAGAACGTCTAACTTAAAATTTGGTTACTTCCTTGTCTTATGACATGTGACCTACAAATCATTCCAGACAAATAAAAGCAACGAAAGAGCAGTAAACGCACAATGAAACAACAACTGAAGGAAAAAGACCCTTACTCTGCAGGTACGTATCCCAGCTTGTTGTCCAGAGGCTTGGAACTTCCACTGAGCAATGGGAACCCACCTGGAAAACAGGCATTAAATACAGACCCCCTCCAAATCAATAGTCGCTACCATCTGGGGCCATTCGCTTTCTTGTACTACAGATACACTGTCCCTACAAGCTGAGCCACCGGCCGAGGACGTAGCGGCGTTACGGAAACCGAGACGGCGATCCCCATCTGCAGTTCACAGGAGGTTTCCAGCGAAGCGGGGCTGGCTCCCTTCTTTAGCAACTGCCTTCTCGGGTGCGTGCTAAAGGCTGAACTGCTCCAGAGGCAGGACGACCAGATCAGCCATACCCCGCGCTTCCCAGGAAGAGAAACCCTGTTTCTCATTCTCTCTCTCATCAGCACCCCTCCCTCCTACCAGCAGCACCAGTGGATCCAGCCCTACCGGCATCGGAAGGGGGAGCCGATTAGAACTTGGGGGGCTTTAAAATCAAAAGCCCTAGGCGAGCAAGCAGATGGATTACCGACCTACCCGGGAAATACTTGTGCCACTTCTCCGCCAGCATGCTGTCCACTGACTCTCCAGCTGTGAAAGAGCGCCCCGAGCTCAGCCCAGTGCTCCAGGCCCACGGGTCCACCAGAGACGCCCCGGCGGGGTCCACCAGGGAGCCACCCGCCCGAAGTCCTGCCAAGGAGGCGTACGCAGAAAGCGGGACGCCGTCACAGGGCGTCGAGGCGAAGAGCGGAGACTGGCGGTTGTTCAGAGAGCCCAAGACACCGAGGACCCCGTTCAGCTCGCTAGTGATACGCTGCAGAGAGTCTGTCAAGTACTGGATCTTGTCCAGCTGCGGAGCAGCCCGTACATCGGTTCGCAAATCAACTGGCAGAAGAGAGAGGGGAAAAAGGGATCACTGGGAGGCCAGAGACACGCCGCCTCCCCGGCGGGAGGCTCGCTTCCCACTGCGCGCTGGGCTCCGAGCGGAGTTTGATCCGTGCGCGGGGATAAGCGGGATACGGAGGCAAAAACCCGGCTTTGCAGCTAACAGGGGAGATACAGACTGGCAGCGAGGATTTGTGCCTTGGAGGCTGCCTGGGCGCGAAGCGGGGGAGAAACGAGATAGCAAGGACCAGATCCTCCAACGCTGCGAGAACAGGGCCCGCAGGACGAGCCTGGAGACGCATTAAGCACGCGTGTTCCACCTCCCTGCTCCAACCCTCCGAGCTGCGCCGTACCCTGTACCACGCAGCCGTTAGCACAAAGGCAACGGCCTTTCCAGAGCTGCACCCGCCATGCCGAAACCCCCAGCACCGCACCCTGCCTCCCCGAGGCGAGACCCCGGCGCAGGCAACCACGCTTTGCTCCAGCGGTCTCACCGCACACAACTGAGGCGGCACAACGGGTTGGTCACACTTCACGTGCTCGTAAGATGCAAAGCTCTCTGGGCCACCAGCCAGGACGGAAGTAGGACCAACAGGACCGTGCTGCCACGGTGCTTCTCTCATCTTAGGGCGAGAGAAGACCCTCGAGTTTCACATGTGCCCGCAGATGCTTTGCTGCTCAGGGTCAGAGAGCCCATCCCAGACCAGGCAGCTTGTCAAGTCTGTTGCCAGAGGCAAGTCTTCCAAACTCTAAGCCCTTCTGCAAGCAGGATTACCCCGCTGCCTTCCTGGCTGTTTACAGGAGCCCTTCCCGTAAAGGTTTATCAGAGAGGCAAAAGGAGGAGCCAGAACCAGGTCTACAGCATCCTATGTTGGGCACAGCCTGTCACATACGTACATTTAGGCTGATGTAGGTTTACACTGGATGTGCTGTTTGTGTCCTCCGAGTTGCTGAGATCAAAAGTCACCATCTTCTTGCATGCAGCACTCTTCAGCGTATCTTCATCTGAAAGCTGGTCAAAAAGAAGGAAAACAATGCAAATTAAAGCTGCTGTTCTGTCCCCGAAACATAAAAGCGACCGGAACAGTGCCTGCAGCTAGTCTACACAGGCTGGACTGCACGGTCAGTCGTGGGCCAAGAGAAGGCAGACTCATCTTCAGTCCCTGTCAGCGACATCGGAATGTCAAGAGACTGCTTGCGCTCTGGAAGAAGCACATGCTGGCCAGATCTAACAGCCACGTGAATGGGTCCTTCTAGGCAGAAGTCAAAGCGTTTTGTGCTTTAAACAAGCCTCACCACTCTTGCAGGGGACGGGTTCTCTCTTTACACCGAGGAGAAGTGCTTGACCGTCAAAGGTCTCATGCACTTGCACCTAAGGCCACGTGGTCCCAGGCAGAGCTGGACAGATGCTGAGGCTTGCCTTGGTCGGGAAAGCAGACTCGATCCTAGTTCACATGAGGTGACCTGCCCTCGTTTTACTCTAGGCTTAAACCACGCAGCTTTTTCTGGCTCCATTCCGCAGCCACACGCTTAACGGCGAGTCCAGATGCCATCAGCAGAGGGAAGGCACAGTATTTGCCGTCTTGGCCAAGGTACAGACAGTTAATAAAACATCTAACCCTTCTGATGTGAGGTTTTAGTTTATATCGTAGGATACTTCAGCTTCATTTCTGACCAAGCTTCCCGCAAGTCAGTGCTCTCAGCAGGTTTTCTCCACCCCAGTGCATCACTGGTGCCAGCAGCCCTGCCTGGCAAGCTGCCACCGTGGCAGAGTCCTCAGCCCAAAGTCCAGCCCAGGTTTGTCCCGGTGGCTTCCGGCCTAGTGAATCACAGGGCTCATGGTTCAGTCAGGGCTGGCATCCTCTCCAACTCCATGACTAGCCTTCTCTCTCCCACTGTTCTCAGACACGCTGTTCTGTGCTCAAAGAACGCGTTTCTACAACCCAGCTCTGCTGGCAAAGGCCAGTCTTTGGCCACCAGCTAAGGAGTCCTCACAGGGACCAAAAGCCCTGAGAGACTCCAGCCTAGAGGCGGCGGCCGAGAGGCACAAGCAACAGTGATGCTGGTGGTTACCTCTTCCAGCAGCGAGGACTCCAGCTGACTTAGTTTCTCTTCTTTCTTCCTCAGCAGCACCTGGCTTTTCCGCATAGCCGACTTCATCTTGTCCAACTGCTTTGCTTCCTGCAAAGCCAAGCCAAGGAGGAAAATTAAACACGAATGACGAGAAATAATTGATGTTAGCCGTTAGGGTGACTTCCATTATCTCACTCCTACTCAGCCCAGGAAATCACGCTGCTGGAGCAAAACCGCTCCCAAGTCTTTGACAGCACGGCAAGGGGAACGTACGGAGGGCAGAGCACATGCCTCAAAGCAAGTTCACTCCAAGGAAAAGTAGGTTTCCCTTCCAAACCCTGCATACAACAAGGTCAGCAGCTTCGGTTCTGCAAACATGAATGTTCTCTATAATCAGTGAAGAAAGTTATGCCTTTCCCCGTCTTCGGTTGGCGTATCAGCAGAGCTGACGAGTACCCAAGAACCCCTTGCCGAGCAAGGGTGAAACCACTGCAGAGCTACAACCATAAATTCGTACTCACTGATGGGAGGGATACCTGTCACTCCCTTTACTATGAAGAGGAAAAAAGTCATGTTTTCCCCCCCGCCAAATCCTTTCTCCATTTCTAAGGTCCCACAGCTCCACCTAACAATCGAGTTCCTACAATCTAGCAAGCTACCGAGCGCTGCCTGCGCTGCAGCGGCGGCTCTGTGGAGCCTTCCTAGCCCAAAGCACGCGCGGCCAAACAGAACTGGAACTATTCTACCGTGCAAGGCCTCGTTAGCTGCAGGCTATGCACGCGCACGCAGCCGCTTTCGGTCGCCCATCTGATGCACAGTAACATCGCTGATCCAAAGCCTCGGTCAGGCTCTCATTAAGCCTGTTCCTCAGACGCTGCCTTTGCACCCCATTCCTGAAGGGCTCTCTTGGCCCTCCTGAAGTCATCTACAGCCAGCCCGAGAAGGGAAGGACTCTGACCCTCGTGTTACGACCAGGAAGACGCAAGCAGGGACGCGCGCCGCAAATCTGTCACAAGACGCGCAAGATCCCATTTCCAGGACGACCGAACTCTCACAGGGCTGGGGATTCGACGATGGATGCCACAACGCCCGACATCTGAACGCAGGCAGCGCTCGGGGGACTCACCTCTTCCAGGTTCTTGCGCACGCCCTCCAGGAGCTGGGAGCTGTCGGGATCCTGCACCACCTCCTGTGCTTTCCGCATATCTTGGTGCCACTGCTGCTTCGCAGCTTTCAGAGCCGTGTGCCTCTTCCTCATGGAGCGGGTCTGGCGCACCAGGAACTCCTTGGCGTTCCTGATGGAGATCCCTTCCGCAGAGATGTAGCTCCTGACGCTAACGAAAGAGACGGGCGTGCTGCTGCGCCATCCCGCAAGCCTCACGCGGCGCCCTCCCCGAAAACGGGGTGCGACGCGCATAAAACCCCAGCAAGAACATGTTCCGGAAGCAGCTGGCGTACAGATACTCACCGATCAAACTGGAAGTCGCTGTCCTCGTGGCTTTGAGAGGGGGGGGAAGCAGGCTCTCTCGGCGAGTGCTGAGGAGTTGAAACGTTTCAAAAAAATAAGAAACACGTATGGGAAACAGAGGCCCAGGACCCCAGAAGGGTCCAGTTAAGAGGAAAAATTTGGAACGACATCACCACAGTACTGCCCAGATCCCAAACCAGTGCCAAGGATGTTCTTATGCGACTTGAAAAAGTAACAGAGACATTGCTATCCCTGACTCGAGCCCCGCTTTTGACTCCAAGGGCAGTCAAGTATCCCACGCTGATCTCCCCTCAGCAATAACAGAGCGAGATCAACAAATGCTACTAAACGTATTGACGTCCCCGGGGCAAAGGAAAAAGCATCGCCGCATCTCAACTGAGTTCACACAGAAGGAACAAAAGCTGGGATTGAGGGAGTTACGGCCTCAGAGCTCACGAGGCAAACACCTTTACAGTCCGCTTTACTCACGGCTTGAAAAGTTTCTCTCAGGTCTTCAACATGGAGCTCAGCTTTCCTTCCTGGAGATTCCACGCTTTCTTCTGCCTCCAGTTCTTTCAAAGCCTCCTGTTTGCTCCTGACAGCTGCCTCAAGCTCACTGCCCCAAGAAAAGGCAACAGCGGCAGCGCTTGGTTAGACCGCAGGTCCATCTAGCCCCGTAAGCCGCCGCTAACCGTGTCCAAAGCGACCTCCGGCTTCCAGGGGGGGAAAGGGCCGCAGACGCGCAAGACAACACCGGCATCGGGTCTGCGGTGCCACGCCAAACGCAACCCCCGGCCGGGCAGGGAGACGCTGCTTCACACCCTCACCCAGAAGCTCGGCGGTCTCAGGAAAAAATCCTTCCTTTGCATTTCGATGCCCCCCTCCCTCAAAGCATCCGATTAACCTCACGAGCCAGATGCGGAGAAGACAAACAACTGATACCGACAAGCGGAGGCGAAGGGACACGTTTACACAGCGAGTTATTAACACGTTAATACCCCCTCCGCACCCTCGCCACGCGGCAAGACGGCCGCCGGGATCGTGAAGGAACACGGCCCAACATACACGCGGCTCAGAGGCAAGGGAGAGGTACGGGTTAGGTTAGAGAGGTTGCTGTTAGGGGCACAGGGCAGATTTTTCCCCCCCCATTAGAGGAGATTCCTCATACGCACACCTGATGCGTTTCTGCAGCCTCTGGCTTCGGCTCTGCAGCAAGTCCACCTGGGCCTCCAGCTCAGCTTTCTGGTCCTGGAGCTCTTCAAGAGACCTACGCAGCTGCCGGGTGGACTCAAGGAGGCTGGCGTGCTCCCTCCTGTTCTCCTCCAGGCGGACTTGAGAAGCTAAAGCAGCTTCCTAGAAGAAAACCAAGAAACCCCTCACAGTAATTTCCCCCATACCAAAATAAGAGGCGCACAACATGCAAGAGCTTGCTACCTGCACAGTTCGCAGGGGGTCCCAGAGCTAAAAACACGCACACACACAACACACCAACCCTGGCAGAACAGGACTGTCGCTTCTTTTTGGGAAACGGCTCAGAGCTAAATCAAACTCATCAGGATGGCACTCCAGGCTGAGGTAGGGAGGGATTTTCAGACTCACAATTTAGAAGCAACAGTTTGCTTTTTTAAAGCCATAGTTCTAGCGTGCTGCCCTCATCCCCAAAAATGCAGCAGCACAGCACCTCTCCAGAGCCAAGATATACATACGTCTCTCTCTAGCTCAGCCCGTCTGCCTTCATCCAGCAGCTGCTGCCTTTTCTTTCTCAGGGACTCCTCCTATATACAGATGAGAAAAGGTGTCAGAGCAAGGAGACTGCTGATGCTGAGCAGCACCTGAAATACAGAGGTCGAGCCCGCGTCTCAAGACCATTTCAAAGTACTTGAGGCTTGTTGTCAGTTTTCAGTGTTCCCACACACGCGCACTCGAATCCCCCTCCTTTATTTGGCTTCAAGTGAGAAGCCGGGAATATCTGCATTCTGGGGGAAGAACACCCCTTCCTGCTCAGCTGCAAGAGCATTCAAGGCGCACGGCCATTTCTGTGGGATCTTGCTTTCGCGAAGCCTCCGACTGCCTCCAGCATCGCTTCACCGTTTTACTTCCTCGCTCCAGTGCTGCTTGGAAAGGAAGGGCTGACGGAAGCAAGGCTGTCTGCAGCCCTTGGCACAGGCCAGGACTTGAGAGATCTGCAGGCAAGGGCATCGGCCGGCGATTATTGCCAGCTCCACGGGAGCCTTTGGAGCGCTTCCCTCTCCCACACCGAGATCCAGAAACACTCGTTCCCTTTTCACGGCATCAGGGAGAGGAAGAGTCAAATCAGGAAGGGATCGCCTAAAGTCCCAAGCGAGGACACGCCACCTCGAAGGGCTCTTACGCTCCCTCCGTCCCCCTTACAGCCACTCTCTCCCACAGCACTGGGCAAACTTGGAGCGCTGACTTTCACCAAGTCACGCAAACAGCAGCCACGAGGCTGCACCACTAGGAACGCTGAGCCCTGCTCCGAGTTTTACCTGAAACTGGAATGGCAGCAAAAGCCCTGGCTGAGTGCTTCGGAGGAGTCCCCCGCAAGGAAGCGGCCAGAGGAGCGGCACAGGCTAGGAAACCGCTGCGAGCCCAGCGGGGCTGACCCACCTGGCTAAGGAGCTGCACCGATCTGGCTTTGACGTTCTTTGTGCGCGTGTCAAGCTCGTTCTCAGAATCCTGAAGTTTTCTTTCCTGCACAGAAATGCCGAGGTGAAGAGAACGGCACAAGCTCCTCGCTCACCAGGAGGGACAACAAACGCTGGGAAAGCGCGACCCGCCGCTCGCGTCACCCTGGGCCGCGAGGGCTGGCAGGCGCACCGAGGTGCCACGGTACCCAGGCCATCCCCGAGCAGCCGAGTCACAAAGCCTTCTCCTCACCTTCTCCCTGTGCCTGTGCCGCAGCGCGGTAAGCCGCTCGTCCAGCTCCGCCTGCAGAGCTTTCACCTCCGCTTCGTGGAGCTGTCGGAGGCGCACCATCTCGCTTCGCAGGCCTTCAAACAGCTCTGCTCTTTGCTTTCTCTCCTGTTCGGTGCAAAATACAAACAAGAGCATGCGGAAGTTGCCTGCACGGGGAATATTTTGACAGATTATCCTTATAACCCCAGCCTAAATTCACTTTACGTCATGGCGCTCTCCGCCAGCAGTACCTCCTCCTCGTACTGATCCTGAATCCGTGCTAGGACCTCCTGGTGCTCCGCTTTCATCCTCTCCATTTTCCTCTCGTGGTCTTTTTCCACTTCCTGGCGTTTCTCTCTCATAAGCTCGCTGAGCTGCGGGGACAAGGCAGAAAGACGCCTCTGAACTACGGCGTTGCGCTGCAGCGGCCCCCCAGGAGAGCAACCTCTCGCACGAGCGGAGGGACTGGAGTTCGGAGTACCTCGCACGTGGGATCAGGCTGGGGCCCGCATAGTACAAGGCAAGCACCCGGGGGAGGGAAGATGCTGCAGGGGTGTCCCCGTCCCCCCAGGCACGGGTCACCCCGGGGCGGGGGACGTGGCCTCTCGGACCCCACCACACCTCCAGGGCGAGAGGGCGAAGAGCCTCCCTCCAGCAATCCGAGATGAATACTTGCCTCGCGCTCGTATTCCGTTACTTGATGAGCTTTTTGCTGCACTTTCAGCTCCGCTCTCTGCAAGTCGTCACGCAGGCGAGCCTCCTCGCTCCTCTGCGACTCCGCTATCTGGGTGCGCAGGCTGGAAAGGACCTGCCACGAAAGCCACCCACAGAGACTTGTCACCCTTCTGACGAGATCCATAGAGTGCCCTCCTACAGAAAGGAAGCAGCATGGCCAAGACCATGCTGTCTCACCACCCCCTCCTCTGAGCAGGTCCAAGTGCTGAGCCAGACCAGAAACACATTTAGAAGTGGAAAAAAAATTAATGCCATCTCTCCGTGGCCACCTTTGGTGACTGTGTGGGGGAAAAAAAATCATTTACATTCCAAGGACGCCGTCTTTTACCTTATGATGCTTCTCTTCTGCTGCAGATTTCAGCTGCTGGAGTTCAGCTGCAAACTGTTTCTCTAGCTCTTCCGCTGCCTATGGGAAGACGAGCAAGACAGTCCGCTGGCAAACCTCTGTGTGTGGGGACATGCTCTACAAGGTGCATTTGCAATTAACGTCTACCCATGAGCATCAAAGCCCACGACGGTAAACCTCTTTCAAAGCCGATTACACACAAGGTGCCTTCACACTCTACGGGCTTGCGCTCCCAGGAGATCCCGACGGATCTCAGTCACGCTGTGCTGGAAGGACTACGAACTGCCCAGGCTCTCTGGAGGGCTCCAGCAGCAGCCAAGGAGGTATCTGATCCGATAAAATGGCTTGCCTTAGCTCGGCAGACACACAGTGACCCTTCTCTACTCTTCAGGTGCGACGTGGCCGTTTGAATAATTGTTATTTAATCACTACTGTAATAAAAATTGGGGAAGTACTCCTCCCCACCTCGATCCCGCCGCTAACAGCACACCTAGCGTCTTTCCTTCAGGTTTTAAGTGAGTCATTATTAAAGCCCATGCAGGTGTTATTTAAATATCTCAACGCTTCAGCACTGCAAAAGCAAGCAGGTCACAGCATGAACAGCACGGGGGTCTGACCCTACGGCCTGGTTTCTGCAGGGAGAGAGTTCCTTTTCTTCATCATAGCTAGTACGGGGCTATAGTCTGGATTTGGGATGAAATCCGTGTTCATAATTCAGGGATGGTTTCAGTTGTTGCGAGGCCGTCAAAGACCGTCCGGCTTCTCACGCTGGCCG
>NW_010510122.1:11136-22048 GCF_000687285.1 Phaethon lepturus
CCCAGGAGATGGCCGAGCGCCCGCCTGCGGATGGGAAGTGGGGAACGAATTCCTTGTTTTGCTTGCGTGCCTGGCTTTTGCTTTCCCTATTAAACTGCCTTTATCTTAAACCACGAGTTTTCACACTTTCACCCTTCTAACCCCCCCGCCCCATCCCAACGGGTTAAACCGCAACGGTCCTTTTGAGGTGCCCAACTTGAACGCACAACCCTGAGATTAAGAGTCTCATGCTCTACTGACTGAGCTAGCCAGGCACAAATCCAAAACATAACCACATACTAGCTACTATGAAGAAAATTAACTCTATCCCAGCCAAAACCAGCACAGTTCTGAATAGTGAAGACTTCATATTACATAAGTTTTTCCCCAGTTAGGGATTACTGCCGTTTGCAAACTGTATAACTCTTGATGCTCAAATCCCCAAGTGCACTTTGACTGTATTTGCTTGGCCAGGAGACATTTCCATCAGCTCACATCCATTCGGGTGTTCAGCCATCTCCAGGGAAGCGGGACTCCGTCACGCGTAACGCTTACTTGGGCAGACAAACGTCACCACTCCGAACACTCCCCCTGCTTCCTCCTCCTTCCCCCGGTTTATACACTCGGCGTGACGCCGTATGCTGTGGAATACCCCCTTGGCCAGCCGGGCTCGGCTGTCCCGGCTGTGCCCCCTCCCAGCCCCCCGTGCACCCCCAGCCTGCTCGCCGGTCAGCCAGCGCAAGAAGCCGGACCGTCTTTGACGGCCTCGCAACAACTGAAACCATCCCTGAATTATCAACACGGATTTCATCCCAAATCCGAAACGTAGCCCCATACTAGCTGCTATGAAGAAAATTAACTGTCTCCCAGACGAAACCAGGATATCCGAGCTGGCAATAAAGATCTCACCTCCTTCTTCTCCCTATCTAATCTGTCCTTGAGCTCACTCAGGAATTGTTCCTTCTCTTGTTCCAGCTCAGTCCTCTCTTTCTGACGAGCTTCCTCCATTTCCAGCTTCATTTTCTCCAAAACAAGCTGCTGCTTCCTCTCCAGGCTCTCCTTCTCCATTGCCTGCTGGGATTCCCACTCTTCTCTTAGTTTCTGCAGTGTGACCTCTTGCTCTGCCCTGGTAGGTTTGCGACAAGAACACAGACAGAAGCAAGTCCTAAGTCAGTACTTTACCACCAAACTCCATTTAGGAACCAGAGCCGAGAACCACAGCGCACAGATTCACAAGCGTATCAACTAGGGCCTTGGAAATGAGCAGCAAAGCAGTCAGCTGGAGACCGGTCAAATACACAAAAGAGAAATAACACAATCTAAGTTTTCCAGGGTCTGCCTTCTCTGCCTGCCCAGTTGTTTCCACCGGCCCGAAGAGCCATTTGACAGGGACATCCACCCAAACCGAGCAGCTATCCTTGTAGACACCGTTTCCTTCATTTACGTGCCCCAGAGCCGTGCCTGGTCCCACGTTACAGCAACATCGCTCTTCGGGACACTTACGTACTACGTGCCTCTTTAGCAAAAGCTCATCGGCTCCAAGGCAGCGGAGCTCGTACCGTGACGGTCCATCACTTTTGCCTTCTATCGACACAGCTCCCCCGCACGTACAGCATCGTCGTTAGGGCCTCGTCCTTGCTCCCAGGGCAGGGCACCAGCTAGGGGAGGCTCGGGAGGGCTAGCACCCCCTCCGAGCGCTTGCTGGCGGCATGCGAGATGCCTCCCTCCCAAACCAGCAGAGTTTACGTCCCCAGGGGCGGCAGCGACACTTTTCACCTTATCTTCTCCTCCTCTGCCTTGGTCTCCGAGGTGATCTTGGCTCGCAGCTTTGAGAGCCTCTCCGTTTCTTCCTTTCTGACACGCAACTCTTCCTCCTCAGAAACCTTTGCCAAATCTTCTTTCAGAGTCCTGAGAGATTAGCAGCCAGAAAAAAAAAAAAAAAGAAAAAAGGTTCAGGAGGCTTTAATATCTTCAAATCGCCTCCCCAAGGCCTATAGATCAGCTGCTGCTCCCACTAGCCATGCCTGCCCGAGCAACGCGTTCTCAGGGCTCCAGACCATTAATTCTCCTCCATACCTTCAGAACCTGGCTGCTGGCACGGGAGACGCAGCCCCCGAGCATCCAACTTCTGCGGTGCATTTTAAAGTGTTAGCATAGGTGGCACTTGGTTGTTTCTGGTTTTTTTTTTTTTCCCCCCTGGGTAAATGAAATCAACTCCTAGTAAACGGAAGCAGGCTCCCAGCCAAGGTACCTGGATGCATTAGTGCATCCGTAAGCTCTGTATTTCCATACGACACCCTTTTTACTACTGCTTTATTACTGCATAGGCATTTTTCCCTTCAGGTCCAACTCCCGTCTTCCTTCGCACCCAAGACAGCATTCTCATGACATCCCACGTCAGGATACCGTTTCTGGCTGGCTCAGCGTGCTGAGAATGTAAGTATCAAAGCCACCCAAAATAAAATAGGAGCCCCGAGACAAAAGTCCCCCAGGGTGAGGACACAGCTCCCAGGGCTGTTCCGCTGCCCGGATTGCCATCAGAGCCTCATGCACTGGCTGGGTTTCACACCGACATCCATGCTCTATTCCTTAAAGTCTCGTTTGGAAGTCCCTCTATAAAACATACAGCTCCAGAGTTTCAGATAGTTCCTCTGGGGTAACCTCATCTCCTCTAACGCTCCAATTTCCAGTCCTGTTACCACCATTTAGCCCAGGATTTGAACGTCTGCCAGGCGGTAACGCTCCAAGCGCTGAACTGGAAACTTTTCCCAGGTTAACCATAAGAGACGGGTTCAGAGCTCTGAAAGCTGCACGTGTACCGAATCGGAGCTCGTCTTGCAAGAGATGGGAAGATGCTCTCTCCTCTGTAGCGGAGAGCGCTTTCCTGAGGCACTGTGCTCTCTGCACGCAGCACCCACAGCAGACCGCTACTCATTTCGCGACGTGCGGATCCTCACGCACAGGCTGCTCCGTGCCAGGCAGAGTCTCGCGCTCCTCTTCCCCAGAAGCCTGGTTCTTACCTCCTTTGCCCACAGCTCTGCCAAGCAGCACCACTTCCAAGGTGGTGGCCTGTAACAGCACAAGCCTGTGGCCACCGGCCCTGAAATCACAGCTAGGAAAGGCTCGGAGGAGAAATAGAGGGGAGATGGAGTGAAAAAGGAAAGTACCTGAGGGATTTTTCTTTTTGCTGATGGAGCTTCTCAGCTTCTTCCTCCTCCTGCTGCCTCATCTCTTCCTGGAATTGCTGAATTTTCTCCTCCTTCGCTTGCAATAAATGGATTTTCTCTCGCTCAAGCTCTGTCTCCAGCTCCTCGGCCATTCCCTCCAGGGATTCTTCGCTAGGCTGGTTCAAGGACCGCTCGTGTTCCATTTCCTTCTCCGGTCGCCTACCAAAAGAGAAAGCTCCTTTGGCAAAAGGGCGACAGAAAACCGAGTAAGGTGAAAGAAACAGCGACATCCCCCAAACCGTATCAACTGCAAACCAAGAGTCTCAGAGCCACCTACTCTAGAAGGTTCACTGTCGAAGGGGAAGGACCCGCAGGACCCGCCCCAGACCGCGGCCGCGTGCGGGCTGCTGCGCAGCCCTGGCTGGTTAGCTCGCAGGCGGCGAGGAACGGCCGTGTAGGTGGGTGGAGGGCACAAGCTTGCTACAGGAAAGCCTTTTTTTTTTTTTAACAAGGCTGTTGGGGAACACACAGCACACGCTCAAGGTTTTGAGTGCCGTGGTATCTCAGGTAGCAGCTTGGGGACGCCCCACGCACCGCTGGTGGGACCACTCTGACTCCCAGAGAAACTCTGACCAATAAATTGTTAACCCCAGCCCCAAGAGCACTCGGGGCCCAGATAATTCCTATTTTGGCCAACTAGAGCTCACCTTGCGAGGGCAACACGGTCTCGCTTCACGAAGGATCTGGTAGCTATGAAAACCTGGCTAGGGCTGCCAGGCACAGCAGCAGATGCCGTCAGTACCCGTTTTCAGCCCAGGGATTCTGACGGACCAGGTATCTTTCTGCAATTGTGATCTGAAGCGTGCTGGGAGTTTGCCAGCTCCAGGCAACGGAAAGCTCCAAGCGCTCCAAAAACCCAAACCCAATCTGTTCCTGATTAAGCTTTGTCAGACAGAGTGCAGCAAAATTATCAGGTCTGAGAGCGACTGAAGGGGAAGGAGGGGAAAGCCAAGATGACTCCAGGAAAAAAAATTTTATTCTGCCCTCATGAAAGCTAGAGCAGCAAGGTCTCCTCGTGCTCCAAGACTGTTAGCGTAAGGCAGAGGGACTTCTGTTTCGCCAGGAATCAGGGAAATAACAGCCCCAGTAATACAGCCTTGGGTCAAAAGAGAAAAGGTCGCTTATGCGGTCATTAACAAGACAGCAGAAAGAGTAGCTGGGTTCTGGAAAAACCCCGCTTCACTAGTGCTCCCCTGTAACACTGCAGCGGCCCAGAGCGTGTAGAGATGCCTACAGACGGCGTCATTTATCAGCTGCTCTGCAAAGCATTTCGGCCACTTCCACCTTTTTATCACTTTCTTCCTTTTGCCCCAGTTTCTTGCTTAAAAAGAGATCCAGCCAACACACCCCCCCCCCACTCCTCGACACAATTCCCAAGAAAGAGGGAGACCCTGTGCCGGTCCCCACATCAAAGGCTGCTGCTCCGCCACTTGGCCCCGAGACGCGCTGCCTGTTTTTTCCAGTTGTGCGGGTCTGCCTTTTGCCGGAGGAAGCAAGCCAGCGCGATCGCTTCCGCCGAGATCTTCTCCCGCAGCGGCACCGCGGGTACGTATCTGCAAAGGCCATCGACGTAGCACGCCGACAGACTGCCGCCTTCTGCGGGGAACCCGAGCTCTACCGTCCTGCGCCCTGACCCCATCTCACAGCAACCAGCGCTCCCGGGGACTGTAAAAGCGGGGTGATTTGTCAGGTTTTTGTTTTTCCCCCCTGATCTCAGCACCGCTCGGCAAGTGAGCTCAGGAGCCTGCGTGAAAGCGTTTATCGAAGGAGGGCGAACGCTTACAGCCTCCTTAGCGACACCGATAAGAAAGAGGCTTTTCCAAGCACAAAGCAAACGGCTCTTTCTCCGCCCCGTGGAGTCCTGTGCCACTGAGCCCAAGGGCTGAGCCGCCGTCCTCGCCCTCCCCAGTACCGACTGTTCACTTGGCACTCTCGCCCGCGAAACAGCTGCTCGGGGATGTTCCAGCCCTGCTGTGCCCACCAAACAGCGTCTCCTCGCGTGCTGACTTCACACGCCAACTTCCAATGCCACAAAGGGGAACAAAAGGACAAAAGCTGTTATGCTCACGCCACCGGGGACTTAAGCGAAGCCCTTACGCTTTCTGCGGGGCAGCGAGCTCCTCCGGATCGATTAGGCTATCCGGCGATCCCTCCTCCAGCTCCTGGGCCACGGCCTCCTCCGGCTTGGGATTCTCTAAAGCAAAACGCTTCTCGCCTGGCGTTTCACGAGCGCTTTGATCCCCCTCGCTTTGCAGCACGAAAAAGGTAACAGAAGACCAGATCAGCACGGAGCAGATTCTAGCAGCTGCTGCAGGCGGATGAGACCGAGGGAAGGCGGGATGCGCAGCTGACCTAGACGGGCCCCGAGCCATGCCTGCTGACGGGCCCCGTTCGTCCAACACGGGGCTACCGAAGGCACAGCACAGCTCCAAACCATGCACACCGCCTCGAGCCTTGCCAGGTTAACAGGCAGCTGAGGTGGCAGTCTCAAAATGCCGAATCCCTTCCCTGGATTATTTCCCCCCCCCTCCCAAGTCCTTTGAGAATTTCCCCGGGATAAGTCAGCCCTATTAGCAACACTCTCACTGTTGCCCACGTTATAGATGGAAACGTTGGCATGTTTACATCTACAGTCCTACTTCATCTTAGCAGTACAGAGAGAAGAGGCAAGCACAAGCTAGCTTTACAGGCAGAGAGGAAGAGAGGATGTACAGCTGGGAAGCAGGTACCAAGCGATAAGGAGACAATTCCTGCAGGCAGAACACATTTTCAGGGACGTTCACGTGAGCAGCTCCTCTAAGAACAAAGCTGCAAGACCCAAGTGCATGCAGCCAGTCATTAAGATGGACTGCAGCTTCTTCTGTTCACAAGTCTTCCTGGCACAGGCAACAGCTTCTTGGTTCCCAGTGCCCCAGAGTATATGTAACTCTGTGCAGAGGCTAAGAGTTTTGACACGACTCGTCTATAAATGCCACATGCTGCAGCTCTGAGAGTGAGGGGAGGGGCTCGAGAGAGCACAGAGCCCTCTGCTCAGCACAGTATTTCAACTGCTTTAAACAAGTCTCCACAAACAGGCTGAAAACAGCTCCCCTGGACCGTCTACGCCTCGCAGTGACTACGGGTCTGGAAAGCAGCACGGCTCTGGGGGTAACAGCTGGCGCACTCAAGCGGGTTATCCATGTACGAGGACATGAAATAGCTTAAAGCTCACCCCTGGGCAGCCAGTGACTTGCTGTAGGCCACCTCTACGGAAGGAAGCGGAAGAGAACTGTTCACCCCGCAGCTGGACTCTCCTGCTCCCAGTAACAGGCACCAGGCTGGCCCGAGGAGCCTCCAGCTACAGGCTCTGCCCAGTGCAGAGCTGGCAGCCCAGCAGGGCCGGCGCTGCCCCGGAACCAGAAAGGTCTGTCATCGGGCAACGGCCGGTGGCCGACTCTTCCACGGTTAAACGCCACAGGGCGCACCACGCAACGTTAACGGGTTCAGACCGTCTCAGCAAGAGCGTGGCTTTTAGAGTGAGAAAAGTCAGATAGCTGTAAGGGAAACGGAAGCCAGCTCCACATCTGGGGCAGTCACAAGGAAGTGAAAGGCAGGCGGTTTTGCTGCCTACCCAGCCAGAAACTCAAACAAAGCTGAAATCTGCTGAGACAGTACTAAGGAAGCAGCAGGAGAAGCAAGAGGTTGAGTGGAAAAGGCCTGGGAGAAGCTCTGGCATCTCAGGGTGTTCTACAAGGGACACCTGTACAGTGGCGTTACAGTGACCAGAGCAGAGCAGGGGTGGACAAGACAGGAAAGTCACAGGGAGCTAGAGCTGTCTACACCTCCTTTCTTGCCCTGTTTGTACCATACCTCTCGGCAGCTTTTGTTCTTTTGCTTTGCTCTTCCTCTATACTGGCTTTGCTTTGGTCTTTTTCCTCTTCTCCCAGCTCCTGGGCCTGCAGGTAAAAGCAAACAGCGAGGAGTTTGCCGGCTCCTTCACCATCAAAGCCTCGCAGGACCTCAGAGCGGCTCCGAAGGGCAGCGCCGCTCTGGTCCGGCACATCGGCACCGAGGACCAAACAGCAGCCACCGGCTGCTCCAGAGCGCCCAGCTGAACGTGCCAGCCTCCTCTCCCGCAGGTAACCAAGGGTCTCCAAACATCCCAGGAACGGTCCCCAGTGGCACAACCGAGGCACCTGGGAGCTCAGCTCTCCAGGTTGTGGTCTCGGGATTGCTTTTTCACTGCAGAAGGTCAACTACCCTGCCAGCACTCAGCACTTTGGACACAGGTTGGTTTTTTCTACCCCCCGAAGATCATCTCAGATGTCCAAGTAACACTAAACTCCCTAAAAAGCGTAGGACAAAAAAAGTCATCCTAAAAGCAAACGGGAGTGTCGCACACAAAAGCGAAAGGGCGCGCGCGCTGTGGCCGCAAAGCGAATCGATAGACATATTGGGTGTGACGGGAATCACGACGGGACTCGGTCCCGCCTCGCGTCCTGGTTCTCGGGCAGGGCGTGACGGGCGGCGTACACGCAGTCGCACCTACCCAGGGACTGCCGGCTGCTCGCTCCAGCACACGCCCGTGCGGCTGCTGCTAAGAAAGCCAGCCCCCTTGGCAACGCACCGAGCAACTTCAGCTGGCTTATTTATGCCCTAGTAACTACTTGAAATATGAATAGCAAATATCGGAGCGTAAAATAGTCAGCTGCTCCTTTTCCCACCTGCCAGCTACCGAGCCCCTCTGTGCCCGCAGTAGGCGCGCACGCAAGCGTGCGGCTGCGCGGTTCACCTGGGGAGGGGAAGAACTTCCCTCCTCAAGCCGTCAGCCCGACACGAGAAAGCAGCCAGGGCTCATCCTCCCTGCTAGGGCTTCTGGTCCCCGGAAGAACAGCCCATTCCTAAGTTCTCGGGGACCACGGAAACAGCAGGTGAGCTCAGCCCGGGCCCTGCCAGAGCAGACTGTGGAGCAGGGCCAAAATAAAACAGAATTAAACCAGCAGTAATTCATGCAAATGTGCAGTGGAGCAAGCAGCAGCAGGATTCCCTGCAAGTGCTGTCACCTTCCATCACGTCAGCCTGGTCAGAGCCCTCCCAGGCAGCTCCCCCTCAGCCTCCCTCCTGCCCCACTGTAAATAATGGCTTCAATTCCCGAGAACCAAGGAGCTCAGCAAACGTTTTTCCGGCTCAAAAGGGGCTCTGTCACTGCTGCCTGCGGAAGGAAAGACTCCAGACAGATGGAGAAGGAGGTCTTCCTGGGAACATGGATAACCAGTCACAGGGTAATGCTGCTGAGCCCCCGCGGGGGGCCGGGGCCACGCTCCTACCCCGCACGCCTTCCCGGGAGGGCAGTCCCTCCCCGGGAGTCATGGGCTGCAGGAACCTCAGGACACATCTGATGTGAAGACAGCACCGCCCTGCAGGGAACGAGGGCTGATTTCAAGCCTTGCCTGTGAAGTCACCGTGGAGCCTCAGCCCCTCCCGTTGCCTCAGGATGCCCAGCAGTCCCCGCACTGCAAGCGGCGTTCTCTCCTGCTTCAATGCCGGCTGCATCCCACAGCGGAATACCTCACACGCTCACAGTACAAAGCCAGTCTTGTGGCCACGGGAAAGCAGGATGACAGAATAGGCTGTCTCCTCCCCCTGCACAGCACAGTTCCCAAGGGAGCTCAGCAGGAGGATCTCCATGGTCTCCGGCACGCATCAGCTTAGATCGCGTGCCTGCTTCCAGCCCCCCACCGGCGTCACCCTCCGCGCAGCAGCGCCAGCGGAGCGGGATGCCAGCACTTCGAGTGCCTGTGAAGAGAAAGGCGAAAGGAGCAGCCTCCCCGCTGCCAGGGGAGCGCCAGGTCTCGCAGGAAGATGCCCGCACAGCCTCTGCCAACACACACCAACCAAAAGCCTCCGCTGCTGTGCTCGTGCAGCTGACAGAGGCGGTCTTTTTTTAGAAAGAGCATATTTTACCAGTATGTTCGAAGCGAGGCAAGCTCACTACGTGGCAGTAAACACGCTCCTACGAGCCAGAGTCTGACTTCAGACTAGCCTCTGTCTACCGGCATGGAAGAGGAGCTGCAGTTCTGCAGGGGCACCATTTCAAATCCACCTCTCTCCTCAAAACCGGGCTGTAATCAACTCGGAACGCGGCTCCTCCAGCAAGGCATTTGTATGCACAGCGACGGCTGCGGCAAGAGGCAGAGGGGGAGAACGCAGCAGGCGTATGTTTTGTTTTCCCTTCACATCTGATTATGCTCATTATGAGGCACAAGAGGACAGGTGGATTCTCCAGACACAACCTTACAAACTGGCTTGCTCCTCTCTGCTGGACAGGTGGTGAGTTCGCCACTCAAGGTCTCCTCCAGCGCAGCTGATCAACTCACTTACAATCAGAGCAAGGCTGAGTAAACCCCAGCTGGAGCCTGACCCTCCGCCTCGCCGCGCGCCACGCTCTCACAGCCAATGCGCCGACAAGCCGGGACGATGCGGGAGAGGGCTCGGTAGGAACGTGGGGCTGAGGAAGCCAACTCAGTAACACGCCGAAAAGACAAGGCTAAAACCTCCGGATGCACAGCAATCCTCTGCAATCAGAGCTGCCCGATCATCGCTACATCCCGGGCTGACGTGATAGAGGAAGCACAGGCGTGTGCATGCATACATGTGCTCCTTCACATGCCAGACTCACTGGAAGGAGCCTACTTCCCCCCCAGCCCGACACAAAAGCAGGCAAGACAGCCAGATGCTTAAAAATAAGCTTCCCTAAACCAAAATCTGTCAGAGGGAGTTAACCTCCTTCTCTTCCCACTTGTACTATCGTTTCGTTACGCGAATCCTTTCCATCTGCTTAAGAGAAAGAAAAGGACAAGTATATACTCACAAAAGAAAAATAGACTCTGCTTCACACCATTCCCCAGGAAAGCTACGCTTTATCTACACTTGTATCGGGCAGGGAAGGCACACGCGTGAGCTCGCATGCGTGCACCCCTCAAGCCACTTCTACTCGAAGAGGACATTCTTCGTGCTTCTCCCCTCCGCAGGAGGAACACACGAGCAGCCCCGCTCTAATCCCAGACACTTAACACGTCAATCCTGTTTGCCCCTGCAAAGCCTTTGTGCCGACGGCATCGTCCTGCCGTTAGCGCACCCCATTACAGTGTTGCGCCCTGCCTATTCACGAATCGGTCCCTGCTCGCGTCTATAGCGCTCACCTCGCACGTGGGGCCAGCCGAAACAGGAGACAGAACCCCCGCGTCCAGCACCTGCTCAGAAAGCCGACTCTGGAAAGCCTAGAGAAGAAAGCAGAAGATCGGCGTCTGGTGAGCACGTGCAGGTTTTGCCAGAGATCCCGAGAGCAAAATCCTAACACAGTTTGGAACCCACACTCACCGACCCACAGACAGCGAGTCTTCCGTAGCACTAGATACTTCAACAATCAGAAAATTTTACAGGACGTAGGAGATGGCTACACCAAGACTCAGGCCCACGCCCAAGCACAGCCCATATCTGCACTGCAGACAGATGGCTGGGGCAGGGGCTCGGCCAGCAGCGAGTTGGCTTTTCCCCTTCCCAAGCTGCAGAGGCGCAGGCAGGGAAGGCGGTTTGCGCAGAGCTATCTGCTGGGACGGTGGCAGACGGGGTGCCCAATAAATCAGGAATCCCCACGGGCTTGGCCGCTGGCAGCATGCGGCGCGAAGGCTCCCTTCCCCGACAGTCCCCGGGGAAAGTCTCCCCGC
>NW_010510123.1:0-360 GCF_000687285.1 Phaethon lepturus
GTGCGTCACCGGTTGTTACAAGGTGTCACCCCCGTGCCCTTTGGATGGGAGGCATTCACGGACTCCTCTGGAAAATGGCCACCTCGGGCGCACGGAAAGGTGAACCCCCAGGGGTACCCCCCTCCTTTCGCACCGGCTGCGCTGGGAGCCTCCGCCAGCAAGCCGGGACGAGCCGGCGGTTCACCGTGGGATAAGGAGCACTCGGGGATGAGCCTGCTCCACGTGCAGGAGCGGATCTGCCGTCGGTACACTACAGTTTAAGAGGGAATTTCCAAGTCCTGTCTTCCCTGTCCCGGTGGGCCACGGGGTGACCGGCTGGCACAGAGGCGGCAGGAAAACACGCTGGCAAGAGAGCTGTCG
>NW_010510123.1:476-1087 GCF_000687285.1 Phaethon lepturus
GCTTACGAAGAAACAGCAGCTTCCAAAGAAAGCGTGTCCCAGCGTAACTTTTCTAACGGAGAAACTCTCCTTAACACAGACGCAGGCTGTGGACACAGTTTCTCTCCGGGACTTTGCGTGCGCCTGCGCGTGCGCTTTACAGCCTAAGCGTTTCGGGGTTCTGATGAAGCATCCCAAAGGGTGCACAGACAAGTAGGAAAACAGCTCCATGCGCAGATGAATTTATAGTCCCAGCTGGGAACTATCAGCTAAAAACAACACCGACAAACCCAAAAAAGCACCCACCTCCCCCCGCCCCAATCTAGGGGAAGACAGTAATACTGAGTGCAATCTGTTCTTTCCGCACTGTTTGGTTTATTATTAACCACCACTACTTTTTACTTCTTGCCACATCTCGCTGATTAGCAATTCTTTGAAGAAATGTCTGGGGTTGCAAGTTGCTTGTAAAACAGGTATTTTTTAGGGGAAAAGAAAGCTAGGCCAGGTCCAAGACCGGGGGGCCACGCAAGCATCAGCTGGAGACACGCACGCCCCGTTCCGGAGCCCGGCCTCCCCGTCCAAACCCTCGGGCTCCGGCGTGCGGCTGGTTTTGCCCGTCCCGAGGGCAGCGG
>NW_010510124.1:0-5387 GCF_000687285.1 Phaethon lepturus
GCGGTCCGGGGGTTGTGGAGGGGCTGCAGATGAGAGGAACGGGCAGGAGGTTGTGGTCAGAGCTGAAACTCCATCTTGGGAGGAAGGAGAAGGTTTAGTGGGGATTTTGGATTTGGGGGAATTCTCTAAGATCCACCTTGGCAGAGAGGAGTCATCGCTGAGCTCATGCTGGTGGCCCTCAGGGCTGGTGGCATCCGTGGTGTGAGTTACACCTTCTGTGTCACACCCCGACAGCGCAGGGTCTCCGTCCAGCCCCCGAACGGCTGGGGACCGGCCACTGCAGGGGGGGAAGCAAGGGGCGGCAGGAGGTTTTTTTGCCGGTGAGAAATGCTGGAAAGGTCTTGTCGAAGCTATTCCTTCCTCTATTTCCAACTAAAAGCTCTCTGGCTTTTGTCAGTGTTGTGACCCTTGGTTGAGCTCCAGCATCCAAAATTGAGCACCAAGGAAGTATCTCCAGTGTCAGTACGTTCCACCAGTTCTTTGGCCATGGCATGTGCATTTGCATTAAACATCTATGAGATCCCAAAGAGGTTTGGTTTTATTCTAAAGAGATTTTGCAAGCCAGCCTTGGTCCAGTCCTGAGTTAGAATTTCAAACTTTTGTTTTCCCCTCTAGTCCCAGCAAAATGGAAAAAACAAATGAGAAAAAACAGCTTTATAGTTTTCTGCCAAGCCCTGTGTAAGCCTATGGGAAGAGGTTTGGGATGAAACAGCTCAGAAATGGTTCCTGCCCTCCCAGCCTGGTCCTGACCTAGTGCTGGAGCCATGGCATCGCTTCTCACCACGGGCTTTTCCAGCTCCAGGGGCTCCCTGGCTCTTCGCTGTGCTCGAGTCCCCTCTCAACCCCTCCACACCTGATGGCCAGGTTGTAAAAGTCATGGAGAGGTTACAGAGAAATTCTCGATATTAGAGGTGCGCTGGCGGCGGGTGTACAGTAAGGAGAGCTCTGCACGCTGCTGTGGCACATCAGTGTGAGAAGGGCACAAGCCAAGCATCCAGCTGCCGCCCTGGCCGCAGGGGTGCCACGTCCCTGCCGTTCCCTCCAAGCCGTAGGGATTGTCGGCAGCGCCGAGCTGTAATCCCACCTTGTCTTTGTCTCTCTGCAGATTTTAACAGAGCTGAAGTCAGACAACCAAAGGCTGAAGGACGAGAACGGAGCCCTCATTCGTGTCATCAGCAAGCTCTCCAAATAGGAAGCCTGAGCAAAGGCAGGACGAAGAGGGGTGCCCTACAAAAACCAACCCCACCACCAAGTCCCACCCCCCTCTTTTCCTCCTGTCAAAAGTACAGCAAGCATTTCAGCCACGGGATCAATCTGTCACACCTGCCTTGCCCTGCCCTTTGCTGTACATTCCCTTCCTGCCCCTATTTCTCCCACAACACACCCCCCTGCCATTTTATTATTTTTAATTTAAGCATGTTGTGGTATCTCGGACATTTTATTCAAGGGAGAAAAGAAACATGAGGACTGGGTTTGAGCTGCCAAAACTTCTTCCAGAAGCCCAGTATTTGTCATTGGACTCTGATCTGGTAGCTCCAACTTTAAAAAGTGACGCCTAAAGAACCGCTCCAGCACATCCAAGCATGTGAACATGGGCTGGGACTCTAAGGATGCACATCAACCTGCTCGAGATGTGTGACTCTGCTTAAAGTGTGATGCTGTGAAAGGCACCAGGGCTGATTTCTGTAAGAGGCTGACAACAGCCACTTTGCACAGAGACCACCTTCTCCTTTCGCCCCAGTAGACCGAGTCTTTTAATACGAGATTTCAAACCTGTTCAGTAACATCAGCGCTGAGTCTCGGCGTCAGACCCCTTATCCCTCACCCTGCCTTTCCTCCGCAGCCTGGGTGATTTGGTATCGCGTTGTAACCTTCCAGGGCTCCTGTCTCCGTAGTTAATAGCATCTGCTAATTGCATCTGGACTCTTGCTCCTCGGGATAGGATGTATCACAGATACTTGTCAAGCTTTCTGAAGGACACGCTTGAACCCCTAGAGATCCTCCGATGCTTTCACATGCATATGAACGTGAATCACCTTGCAGGGAGCTGTGCCCACGCCAGAAACCGGCCTGCCCGTCCTACCAGCCATCTGGGACATTTTCCTGCTATCTTCATGAAGGCAGAGCCATGTAGAGGAGTCTGGTCTGGTATTTCAGGTACCTTGCTTTGATCTGCAGCAGGAGGCTGACCAAGTGAAAGGCAGCACTGGTTTGCAGGGAGAGGGAATACCAGAGTCCAGTCCCACCCACCCATCTGTTGGTGAAGGAGCTTGATGCAGCTGGGTTCCAAGGCAGGCGGGCATGAAGCAGTGATGACTTGTCCTCCCGCATGCCTTGGAGAGGTGTGGGTGTGCTGGTGTCAGAGGGACAAGGAGCTACCCTTGGGTGTGCTGGTAACTGTATCACTAGGATGAAAGTCTTTTAATCTGTCAAAAGCCTTGACCTTGAAGGAAACCTCAAAAAAACCTCTCTTTAATGTTACACGTACTCAGAACAGTTTGAAATTGTTCTCTCTATGGGCATTTAGACAGTGGCTCCTCTACACGCCAATTTTGATGATAGCAGCAGTAATCTGTCATCAGATCTGTTGAGCTTCCCCTTAATAGATGACTCTTGAACAATACCCTCCCTCTCAGCAACTTCTTGCTGTATCCAAACCACTTTCCTGCCTGTATCCTTCCATATTTGTCCTTTCATTCCCTTTGTCCTTTGACTTCCCTGCTCTGTCTGGCTGAGAGTTGCACTCTCAATCACTGAACTTGGAGGTTGCCATGATGAAGTTCTACCTACCTTCCCGAGCACCTCTGCTGACTGTGGGCTCGTGGCTCCCGTCGGGCTGGTAGGACTCTTTCCGCTGAGAGAGAGGGATGAAGTACTTGAACACAAGCATAATTCTTGAGCTTGCTCACCAGAGTAAAATTTCTCTCTATCAGTCAATCCAGGGCTTTTTGGAACCTTTTGCTGGTTATTGCTTCAGAAAGTGTGTTTATTTTCCTCCCCCTTGGGTTTTTTTCTTTGGTTTTGGGTTTTTTTCCTAATTGTCCATTTTTTCCCCTTCCCCTCCCTGTCCTGCCTGTTTCCACCTCTCTAGCTCTTCTTACAGCTGCCGGGTTTTCCCCAGGCAGCCATGGAGTTACTTGTGCACGGCACGAGATGCCGTTTCTCCTGGTACACTGAGGCCCTTCCTCTGCTGCTGTGCTTTGGGGAGGAAGAGACCAAAGCTGGTAATGGCATCAGGGTTTCTGCAGAGCACTGCCTAAGCCAGGCATCCTTTTTATATTACTTTATTTTAAACCTGCTATATTTAACAGCTTTAAGTCTTGAGATCCAGTCAATGCTTTTTCTGCACGCCGTTCCCACTTGGTGCACTCTTTATGTGAGTACTTCTGCCGTTCTTGATGTTTCTTCTCTTGGTGACCCACTCCTCGCTTCAGACTTGGGCTCGCTCAGCTCTAAACAGGAGTCCAGTCCCTTCTGTGCCACGCAGAGAAGAAGATACTCACCTGCTGGGGCTGCTGGTGGTTGGCGCAGCACTGGCGTGCCTACGCCTGCGTCTCAGGGCGTGCGCACAAGATTTCAGACTAAAGATCCTGTTCTTCTCATGAGGCAGGTTCCTGGCAGTGTGAAGAAGCCTGGTATCTGTTTTAGGGACAGGGTTCAACCCAATCTGACAAATCCATCCTGCACTGATGTTTTGCCCCTCCCTACCAGGACACTCACTGCGTTCTATCCTAAGGAACAGTGTGCAAAGGGTGCGGAAGGCTTAATTTCTCTGCGTGGCACCTTGCAAAGCCAAACCACTTTAGATGAAGTGTCTGCTTAGCACTGGATTATCCCCCTGAACTCTGACTAGGGTAGAAGACCCACCAACGGTTTAGTCTTGCTGACTAGCCAAAGCTGTGAGTATTTTGCGATGACGATGCAATGGCAAACCAAATCCTTGAGAATGAATTTTTTTGGTCTTACTTAATGCCTGACATAACCAGTGCACTGAGGAGGTAACGAATAGGACAGCTTGCACTCTGCGCTTGGGACAGAGTGCAAAGCAAGCAGTTTTTAAACTGATCCCTATTTGAACCAGAGCATTTGCCAGACGTGGTCTCCATTGGAGAACACAAGCTTTTTTTCTAAGCAATTGCTTGGGGTGAATTCATTTTTATTGCTTGGGGTGAACCCGCCTATTGTGGCTGCGAGTTTGATGATGGCTCTTTGTAAATAAACTCCGTGGAGAAGCAGGACTAGCTTACGAGATGGGGAGAGAATGTATTTTTATGCAACTTTTGAGTGGCCTTTCAAACCCTGAGATGAATGATTTGTTTTACTGGTTGTTGTTATATAGTATTATAAGTATTATGTGTTTGAAAGTTTGGGAATAATATTCACATCTATGATGCTTGTAAACACAACAGTATTTATAAATGAATAAAATAAGAGTTGATAAAATAGAAGCTTTGACTTTGCTTCCATCTTTCTGGAGCCTGGGAAGCTGCTGCAAGTTGTTTAGCCTAAAATGCCCTGTTTCTCCCAAAACTTCCATAGCACGACAGTATCAATCCTCTAAAAAGCCGAAATGCTCTGGAGCTATGTACCTGCTGCAGTTACAGCAGGAGAAGGGCAGCGCTGCCCTGCGTGCCTGTTGAGGGAAAGCTCAAACGAAGGAACGTGGATGCACGTCCCTGAAAGCCCCCCACCAGCCAGGAAGGCAAACGGGAGACGGTCCCCTCTGACGCCTCTGAGCCACAACGGGGCTCAGGCCCATCTCCCCCCGTGATGCCAAGTCCAGTATTTGCTCAGGAGCTTGGTCAGGACAAACCTGGAGCGAAGGCGCCGGCGCTGGTGCCACGTCTTGGAGCCTTTGTCCCCAGTGAGGTTTGCAGAAACCTCCGCGTATTGCAGTCTTCGGGCTGGTTACTGCAGCTTGAGCCCTTCCCCGTGGGTTTAGGGGCATCCAGCACCTCTGCAAAGCAGAGCAGGACCTAAACATGAATATATGGACCAAACTGTATGTGTTGGGGGTGAAGAATTTGGTGGGGACCTCTGATACCTTCCCACCTACACCCAGTGTCCGGGCCAGCCACGCTCAGCCAGGGCACCAGGGCTGCCCAGAGACATCCCCCCCGTGCTTCGGGGGGACCCGGGCCCTCGCGGGGTTCCCCCTGCACCCCCATCCCTCCATCGTCCCTGGGCTCAGTGCCTTGGGACCTGCCCCCACCACGCATGCCCCGCTGAGCCCCAGGAAGACCAGAAGGGAACCGGGGCTCCTTTCAGCTCATTTCTTTAATAAGGAGACAGGTATCATTACAAAATAACCATTTAACGATCAGAGACGGAAACGACAGAGTCCACACGAGAGGAAGGGGCTTTAAAAGCAGCTTCCCGCCGGAGCC